>NC_041383.1:818536196-818551214 GCF_002162155.2 Triticum dicoccoides | reverse complement strand
CCCTTTTTTCTGCCCGGCGGCCGCAGGCCGAACCCGGCACGCGGGGGGGCGCAAGGGAAAAGCACGGCTGGCCCACGCTGTCAGGTGAGAAGTCAAGATTTTCTTCCCCGACCGCCTCCCATCCCCCGCGCTCCCGGCCGCAACTAGGTATATCCCGACGCCGCCCCGCCGCTCTTCACCGGTAGATAGCCATTCCCCGCCGGAAAAATAGCATAGGTTCGCCGCGACAGCCCCTCTGACACCAGCTGGGCGTTTCCGACCGCCGTTTTCGGCCGCGGAGGGGCATTTTAGCGGCGGGTGCACGCCCACCGCGCGCAAGGTGTTCGGCGATTTGCCTGCCTCGGCGATGGACTCGGATGACGAGGAAGTGCTCGCCGCGCTGCTGGAGGAGGAAGCCGAGGCCGACGTCCAGGAAGAAGATCATCTCATGGTGCTTGCCGCCCTCGCCCAGCTGCTGGCGAGCAATGAAAAGCCGCGGCGAGGTGGCTCAGTGCCGGGGCGGGTGAAAGCAAATAACCAACATCGTCTCGAAGGCTACTGCATGCTCTACTCCGACTACTTCGCTGATGCTCCACTTCACAGCGATAGAACATTTCGGCGCCGTTATCGGATGAGCGGAAAGCTTTTCCTCCGGATTGTGAATTCCATCTGGGAGTTTGACAACTACTTCAAATGCAAGATGGATTGCACCGGTACACTTGGATTCACCTCCATCCAGAAATGCACGACAACAATGAGGATGCTTGCATACGGAGCTCCCGGTGACTCACTCGACGACTATGGGCGCATGGCCGAGTCGACCAGCCTAGAGTGTTTCTACAAGTTCTGTCGGGCAGTGGTGGCAGTGTTTGGACCGCAATACTTGAGAACAATCAATGCGGAAGACACTGCTCGGATCAGAAATGCACCGCGGCCATCCGCATGCTTGCATATGGTATTCCAGGCGATCTGGTGGACGAGTATGTGCGTATGAGTGAGACAACATGTCTGATCTCAATGTACAAGTTTTGCCAGGCCGTGATCGAGGTGTTTGGCCCAGAGTACTTGAGGCAGCCAACTGCCGCTGATACAGAGAGATTGTTGGCGACCAACGCAGCTAGAGGCTTTCCAGGCATGCTTGGCAGCATAGATTGTATGCATTGGGAGTGGAAGAATTGTCCATTTGCTTGGCAGGACCAGTACAAGGGGCATGTTAACGGGTGCACCGTCATATTAGAAGCGGTGGCATCGCCAGATCTTTCGATATGGCAATCTTTTTTCGGCATGGCAGGTTCTCACAATGATATCAACGTGCTGCAGCGCTCTCCAGTCTTCGCAAGGCTTGCAGAAGGCCACTCCCCAAGGTGAGAAGAGAAAGAGATTTTCCCAAATGCAAGAGAGTGTTAGAAAGTATGTGGAACGTCCTTTTGGTGTGCTTCAGCCCCGGTGGGGTATCGTTCGAAACCCTGCACTCAGGGGCGGATCCAGCATGGGTCAAGGGTGTTCAGATGAACACCCGAAAATTTATGCAAATATTTTTGTACATATAGGCATATATGGCAGAGTATACAAATACGATCCTACATGGGCCCAATATGTGCGCTTCGGCACTTTGGCAGCAGGCGAGCAGCCCATTAGGCCATTAGGTATTACCTGACTGCGCACGAGAGCCTGGACACGCACCCGGCCAGCCGCTTCCTTCCCCAATTCCCACGAAGACAGGAGCGGCGGCGCGAGGGCATGGCGAGCCACAGCCAGCCGCCGGCGCAGGAGTTCACCAGGGCCATCGCCGACGCGGCCGCCGCCAGTGAGGAGCAGGAGCTAGTACCCCGTCCTAGTGCTGGGCACGGCGCCGCATCACAGCCACAGAGACAGTGGGTCACGCCACCGGCGCCGCCAGCCGCCGCAGTTGTCGATGCCGCGGAGGGGAGTGTACCTCCAGTGCAGCAATTTGCTCCAACAACCTCAATCTCTAAGCCTAAGGTGAATCCCCTTTCAAGTTCCAAGTTCCAACTCTGAAATTTCATTCTTTGATTTGATTCATTGTGAAATCCGAACTGAATGTGTAGTTTCTATTTGATTCAGTGAGAAGTAGCTAGAGATGTCATTGAAAGGAGTTAGGATCTGTTGATTTATTAGCATAAAAATAACAAAGGAATTGTATTTGAATTGTAGGCAGTACAGAATTTAAAACTCAAGAGGAAGAGCATTGTCATTGATTTGAAAACTTTGTGGAGTAGAGCTGGGAAGAAATCTAGAGCATCTGCAGGGGCTCTACTGAACACAAGTCCAATTGCAGAACATGTTCAGGTTGACCAGCAAGTGCAGGTGCAGAACAATTCCCCATCGAATCAACTTCATAGCACTATGAGCTCCCCTTCAGTTCAAAATCAGCAGCAGCTACAGATTGTTGGTGCCATGAACACAAGTCCAATTGCAGAACCTGAGATTGAGCACGAAGCAAGCGAAGAATCTGAAAATATAGAGGAAGAGAATGACTCTGAAGATGCAGTTTACGATGTTCAGCTGCTTGACCCTAATCCTGGGAAGAGGATTGCTATTGCAGATTATGATGTTAATGACCAGAACAGGATTAGAAGAGGATACATTGCAAAAGGGGCTTGTCGACCAAAAAAGTATGCTTTTCCACAACACCCTGCTGGAGGTATGCGTCGATTTGTAGCTAAATGGTTCAAGTCTTATAAATGGCTTGAGTATAGTAAAGAACTAGATGCTGCTTTCTGCTTTGTATGTTATCTTTTCAAGGATAATTCACATGTTGGTGGGGATTGCTTTGTGAATGGAGGATTTCGAAATTGGAATCACAAGGCTAGTTTTGGCAAACATGTTGGTGGGATCAATAGTGCACACAACAAAGCACAAGAGAAATAAAATTTCTTCATTGCACCCAACACAACAATCGTAGAGTCATTTTCTTCAACCACCAAACAAGACAAGGTTCTATATATAGCTCGCTTGACATATTCTCTTAAATGCCTGAGGTTTCTTTTGGGTCAAGGGTTAGCTTTTCGTGGACATGATGAAAGAGAAGTTTCACTTAATAAAGGTAATTTCCTTGAGCTTCTACATTGGCTAGAAGAGAATTTTGAAGAAGTGAATAAGGTGGTTCTTAAGAATGCTCCAAAGAACAACAAAATGATAGCTCATGAAATACAAACAGACCTCATCAACTCTTGTGCCAAAGAAACTACTAGGCTTATGATGGAAGATCTAGGTGATAGTTGTTTCTCAATACTTGCCGATGAATCAAGTGATGTGTATCTACAAGAACAATTGGCTCTTTGTCCGTGTTATGTTGATAAAATCGGAAGGGTGGTTGAGAGGTTTCTTGGTATTTTACATGTTGCAAACACCACATCTTTGACACTCAAAACAGCAATTGAGATTTTGCTTATGGAACATGGTTTGACCTTCTCTAGAGTACGTGGGCAAGGGTAAGATGGTGCTAGCAACATGAAGGGTCATGTCAATGGTCTAAAGAAACTAATTATGGATGAGTCCCCTTCTGCCTATTATGTGCATTGTTTTGCTCATCAACTTCAGTTATCTCTAGTTGCCGTTGCTAAGGAGAACCGTGATTGTGTTTTGTTCTTTCAACAACTTGCTAATCTATTGAATGTTCTTGGGATGTCTTGTAAGAAGATTAGAATGCTTCGTGTGGCTCAAGCTGAACGGATCATTAAAGCATTGGAATTGGAGGAAATTGAAACTGGTAAAGGCATGAATCAAGAGATGGGTTTGAGTAGGCCGGGTGACACTCGATGGGGATCTCACCACAAAACTATTATGCACATTCTCCGCATGTATCCTTCAATCCGGCTAGTTCTCAACAAGTTAGTAAGAGACCCAACTCAAAGCAATGAGGCTATGCTTGCTGAAACTATGTTGACATATTTTGAGTCATTTGACTTTGTTTTCATGGCACACTTGTTGCAAACCATATTTGGGCACACCAATGACTTAAGTCGTGCTTTGCAAAAGAAAGATCAAGACATTGTTAATGCTGTTGAACTCATTCATTTGACAAAGATTCAATTGCAATTGTTGAGAGATGATGGTGGATGGGAAACTTTCCTTGAAGAGGTCACTTCTTATTGTGTCAAGCATAAAGTCAAAGTTCCTCAAATGTGTGGTAAGTACAAACCACCTGGAAGACCCTCAAGATTCTACAAAAATCTCACGAATCTCCATCGCTTCCATGTTGAGATGTTTTTGGGTCTTATTGATAGGCAACTTCGAGAGCTTGGAGATAGATTTGATGAGGTAAACACTGAATTACTTTATTACATGGGATCATTCAGTTCGGTAAATTCTTTTGCTGCTTATCATAAGGAAAACTTGGTTAAGCTTGCGCATCTTTATCCTTTGGATTTCACGGAGGAAGATCTGATGCATATTCCTTATCAACTTACACACTTCATTACTGATATGCGTAGAGATGAGAGGTTTAGAAAGGTCAAAAACATAGTCGACCTTTCTATTATGCTTGTCGAGACAAACAAGAGTGTCACTTATAACCTTGTTTACAAGCTTCTCAAATTGGTTCTAATCCTACCAGTAGCAACAGCTAGTGTTGAGAGAGTGTTCTCTTCAATGACTTATGTGAAAAACAAGCTACGGAATAAAATGGGGAATCAACTCTTGAATGATTGCTTGGTTACATTTATTGAGAGGGAATTCTTTTTTGAAGTGAAGGATGATGTTGTCATTTCTCGCTTTCAAGCCATGACAAAGCGTATGGTCGAGTTGTAATTTTCTTATCTATTTTGTAATTTTCTTAATCTGTATTGTGTTGCTGTGAACGAATTGGCTCCTCTGTTAAGGCCGATCCAGAATTGACTCCTCTGTTGTCTTTCAGTTGCTTGCTTCTGCTTTTATTGATACAGATGTTGTTGCTACTGAACAATTTGTATAGCTGTGAATGAATTGGCTCCTCTGTTAGCATGGAAAAAAAAATTGAACACCCAATTTTATATTCCTAGATCCGCCACTGCCTGTACTGTCATGGGATGAAAGGAAGCTTTGGGAGGTGATGACTGCTTGTGTGATTATGCACAACATGATCGTCGAGGACGAGCGTGATGAGAGTATCTTCGACCAAGGATTTGATTATCAAGGTGAAAATATTGATGAAGGAAATATGCCCTAGAGGCAATAATAAAGTTATTATTTATTTCCTTATAATCATGATAAATGTTTATTATTCATGCTAGAATTGTATTTACCGGAAACATAATACATGTGTGAATACATAGACAAACAGAGTGTCACTAGTATGCCTCTACTTGACTAGCTCGTTAATCAAAGATGGTTATGTTTCCTAACCATGAACAATGAGTTGTTATTTGATTAACGAGGTCACATCATTAGTAGAATGATCTGATTGACATGACCCATTCCATTAGCTTAGCACCCGATCGTTTAGTATGTTGCTATTGCTTTCTTCATGACTTATACATGTTCCTATGACTATGAGATTATGCAACTCCCGTTTACCGGAGGAACACTTTGGGTACTACCAAACGTCACAACGTAACTGGGTGATTATAAAGGAGTACTACAGGTGTCTCCAATGGTCGATGTTGGGTTGGCGTATTTCGAGATTAGGATTTGTCACTCCGATTGTCGGAGAGGTATCTCTGGGCCCTCTCGGTAATACACATCACATAAGCCTTGCAAGCATTACAACTAATATGTTAGTGGTGAGATGATGTATTACGGAACGAGTAAAGAGACTTGCCGGTAACGAGATTGAACTAGGTATTGGATACCGACGATCGAATCTCGGGCAAGTAACATACCGATGACAAAGGGAACAACGTATGTTGTTATGCGGTCTGACCGATAAAGATCTTCGTAGAATATGTAGGAGCCAATATGGGCATCCAGGTCCCGCTATTGGTTATTGACCGGAGACGTGTCTCGGTCATGTCTACATTGTTCTCGAACCCGTAGGGTCCGCACGCTTAAGGTTACGATGACAGTTATATTATGAGTTTATGCATTTTGATGTACCGAAGGTTGTTCGGAGTCCCGGATATGATCACGGACATGACGAGGAGTCTCGAAATGGTCGAGACATAAAGATTGATATATTGGAAGTCTATGTTTGGACATCGGAAGTGTTCCGGGTGAAATCGGGATTTTACCGGGTTACCGGGAGGTTACCGGAACCCCCCGGGAGCCATATGGGCCATCATGGGCCTTAGTGGAAAGGAGAAAGGGGCAGCCCAAGGGGGCTGCGCTCCTCCCCCCTTCCCCTAGTCCTAGTAGGACTAGGAGAGGTGGCCGGCCACCCCTCTCTCTCTTTCCCCCTTGGGAATCCTAGTTGGAATAGGATTGGGGGGGAGTCCTACTCCCGGTAGGAGTAGGACTCCTCCTGCGCCACCTCCTCCTGGCCGGCGCCTCCTCCCCCCTTGGCTCCTTTATATACGGAGGCAGGGGCACCTCTAAACACACAAGTTGACACAAGTTGATCCACGTGATCGATTCCTTAGCCGTGTGCGGTGCCCCCTGCCACCATATTCCTCGATAATACTGTAGCGGAGTTTAGGCGAAGCCCTGCTGCTGTAGTTCATCAAGATCGTCACCACGCCGTCGTGCTGACGAAACTCTTCCCCGACACTTTGCTGGATCGGAGTCCGGGGATCGTCATCGAGCTGAACGTGTGCTCGAACTCGGAGGTGCCGTAGTTTCGGTGCTTGATCGGTTGGATCGTGAAAACGTACGACTACTTCCTCTACGTCGTGTCATCGCTTCCGCAGTCGGTCTACGTTGGGTAGGTAGACAACACTCTCCTCTCGTTGCTATGCATCACATGATCCTGTGTGCGCGTAGGAAAATTTTTGAAATTACTACGAAACCCTTCAGTGGCATCCGAGCCAGGTTATTGATGTTGATGTTATATGCACGAGTAGAACACAAGTGAGTTGTGGACGATACAAGTCATACTGCCTACCAGCATGTCATATTTTGGTTCGGCGGTATTGTTGGACGAGACGACCCAGACCAACCTTACGCGTACGCTTACGCGAGACCGGTTCCCTCGACGTGCTTTGCACAGAGATGGCTTGCGGGCGACTGTCTCTCCAACATTAGTTGAACCAAGTATGGCTACGCCCGGTCCTTGCGAAGGTTAAAACGGAGTCTATTTGACAAACTATCGTTGTGGTTTTGATGCGTAGGTGAGATTGGTTCTTACTTAAGCCCGTAGCAGCCACGTAAAAAATTGCAACAACAAAGTAGAGGACGTCTAACTTGTTTTTGCAGGGCATGTTGTGATGTGATATGGTCAAGGCATGATGCTGAATTTTATTGTATGAGATGATCATGTTTTGTAACCAAGTTATCGGCAACTGGCAGGAGCCGTATGGTTGTCGCTTTATTGTATGCAATGCAATCGCGATGTAATGCTTAACTTTATTACTAAACGGTAGTGATAGTCGTGAAAGCATAAGATTGGCAAGACGACAACGATGCTACGATGGAGATCAAGGTGTCGCGCCGGTGACGATGGTGATCATGACGGTGCTTCGGAGATGGAGATCACAAGCACGAGATGATGATGGCCATATCATATCACTTATATTGATTGCATGTGATGTTTATCTTTTTATGCATCTTATCTTGCTTTGATTGACGGTAGCATTATAAGATGATCTCTCATTAAATTATCAAGAAGTGTTCTCCCTGAGTATGCACCGTTGCCAAAGTTCGTCGTGCCCAGACACCACGTGATGATCGGGTGTGATAAGCTCTACGTCCATCTACAACGGGTGCAAGCCAGTTTTTGCACACGCAGAATACTCAGGTTGAACTTGACGAGCCTAGCATATGCAGATATGGCCTCGGAACACGGAGACCGAAAGGTCGAGCGTGAATCATATAGTAGATATGATCAACATAACGATGTTCACCATTGAAAACTACTCCATCTCACGTGATGATCGGTTATGGTTTAGTTGATTTGGATCACGTAATCACTTAGAGGATTAGAGGGATGTCTATCTAAGTGGGAGTTCTTAAGTAATATGATTAATTGAACTTAAATTTATCATGAACTTAGTACCTGATAGTATCTTGCTTGTTTATGTTGATTGTAGATAGATGGCTCGTGCTGTTGTTCCGTTGAATTTTAATGCATTCCTTGAGAAAGCAAAGTTGAAAGATGATGGTAGCAATTACACGGACTGGGTCCGTAACTTGAGGATTATCCTCATTGCTGCACAGAAGAATTACGTCCTGGAAGCACCGCTGGGTGCCAGGCCTGCTGCTGGAGCAACGCCAGATGTTATGAACGTCTGGCAGAGCAAAGCTGATGACTACTCGATAGTTCAGTGTGCCATGCTTTACGGCTTAGAATCGGGACTTCAACGACGTTTTGAACGTCATGGAGCATATGAGATGTTCCAGGAGTTGAAGTTAATATTTCAAGCAAATGCCCGGATTGAGAGATATGAAGTCTCCAATAAGTTCTATAGCTGTAAGATGGAGGAGAACAGTTCTGTCAGTGAGCATATACTCAAAATGTCTGGGTATAATAATCACTTGATTCAATTGGGAGTTAATCTTCCTGATGATTGCGTCATCGACAGAATTCTCCAATCACTGCCACCAAGCTACAAGAGCTTCGTAATGAACTATAATATGCAAGGGATGAACAAGACTATTCCCGAGCTCTTCGCAATGCTGAAAGCTGCGGAGGTAGAAATCAAGAAGGAGCATCAAGTGTTGATGGTTAACAAGACCACTAGTTTCAAGAAAAAGGGCAAAGGGAAGAAAAAGGGGAACTTCAAGAAGAACGGCAAGCAAGTTGCTGCTCAAGAGAAGAAACCTAAGTCTGGACCTAAGCCTGAAACTGAGTGCTTCTACTGCAAGCAGACTGGTCACTGGAAGCGGAACTGCCCCAAGTATTTGGCAGATAAGAAGGATGGCAAGGTGAACAAAGGTATATGTGATATACATGTTATTGATGTGTACCTTACTAGAGCTCGCAGTAGCACCTGGGTATTTGATACTGGTTCTGTTGCTAATATTTGCAACTCGAAACAGGGACTACAGAATAAGCGGGCACTGGCAAAGGACGAGGTGACGATGCGCGTGGGAAACGGTTCCAAAGTCGATGTGATCGCAGTCGGCACGCTACCTCTACATCTACCTTCGGGATTAATATTAGACCTAAGTAATTGTTATTTGGTGCCAGCGTTGAGCATGAACATTATATCTGGATCTTGTTTAATGCGAGACGGTTATTCATTTAAATCAGAGAATAATGGTTGTTCTATTTATATGAGTAATATCTTTTATGGTCATGCACCCTTGAAGAGTGGTCTATTTTTATTGAATCTCGATAGTAGTAATATTCATAATGTTGAAGCCAAAAGATGCAGAGTTGATAATGAAAGTGCAACTTATTTGTGGCACTGTCGTTTAGGTCATATCGGTATAAAGCGCATGAAGAAACTCCATACCGATGGACTTTTGGAACCACTTGATTATGAATCACTTGGTACTTGCGAACCGTGCCTCATGGGCAAGATGACTAAAACACCGTTCTCCGGTACTATGGAGAGAGCAACAGATTTGTTGGAAATCATACATACCGATGTATGTGGCCCAATGAATATTGAGGCTCGTGGCGGATATCGTTATTTTCTCACCTTCACAGATGATTTAAGCAGATATGGGTATATTTACTTAATGAAACATAAGTCTGAAACATTTGAAAAGTTCAAAGAATTTCAGAGTGAAGTTGAAAATCATCATAACAAGAAAATAAAGTTTCTACAATCTGATCGTGGAGGAGAATATTTGAGTTACGAGTTTGGTGTACATTTGAAAAACTGTGGAATAGTTTTGCAACTCACGCCACCCGGAACACCACAGCGTAATGGTGTGTCCGAACGTCGTAATCGTACTTTACTAGATATGGTGCGATCTATGATGTCTCTTACTGATTTACCGCTATCATTTTGGGGATATGCTTTAGAGACGGCCGCATTCACGTTAAATAGGGCACCATCAAAATCCGTTGAGACGACGCCTTATGAACTGTGGTTTGGCAAGAAACCAAAGTTGTCGTTTCTTAAAGTTTGGGGCTGCGATGCTTATGTGAAAAAGCTTCAACCTGATAAGCTCGAACCCAAATCGGAGAAATGTGTCTTCATAGGATACCCAAAGGAAACTGTTGGGTACACCTTCTATCACAGATCCGAAGGCAAAACATTCGTTGCTAAGAATGGATCATTTCTAGAGAAGGAGTTTCTCTCGAAAGAAGTGAGTGGGAGGAAAGTAGAACTTGACGAGGTAACTGTACCTGCTCCCTTACTGGAAAATAGTTCATCACAGAAAACTGTTTCAGTGACACCTACACCAGTTAGTGAGGAAGCAGCAAATGAAGGAGTCTGGATGAAGGAGTTCATATCCGATCTAGGTGTCATACCTAGTGCATCGGGTCCAATGAAAATCTTTTGTGACAATACTGGTGCAATTGCCTTGGCAAAGGAATCCAGATTTCACAAAAGGACCAAACACATCAAGAGACGCTTCAACTCCATCCGGGATCTAGTCCAGGTGGGAGACATAGAGATTTGCAAGATACATACGGATCTGAATGTTGCAGACCCGTTGACTAAGCCTCTTCCACGAGCAAAACATGATCAGCACCAAAGCTCCATGGGTGTTAGATTCATTACAGTGTAATCTAGATTATTGACTCTAGTGCAAGTGGGAGACTGAAGGAAATATGCCCTAGAGGCAATAATAAAGTTATTATTTATTTCCTTATAATCATGATAAATGTTTATTATTCATGCTAGAATTGTATTTACCGGAAACATAATACATGTGTGAATACATAGACAAACAAGAGTGTCACTAGTATGCCTCTACTTGACTAGCTCGTTAATCAAAGATGGTTATGTTTCCTAACCATGAACAATGAGTTGTTATTTGATTAACGAGGTCACATCATTAGTAGAATGATCTGATTGACATGACCCATTCCATTAGCTTAGCACCCGATCGTTTAGTATGTTGCTATTGCTTTCTTCATGACTTATACATGTTCCTATGACTATGAGATTATGCAACTCCCGTTTACCGGAGGAACACTTTGGGTACTACCAAACGTCACAACGTAACTGGGTGATTATAAAGGAGTACTACAGGTGTCTCCAATGGTCGATGTTGGGTTGGCGTATTTCGAGATTAGGATTTGTCACTCCGATTGTCGGAGAGGTATCTCTGGGCCCTCTCGGTAATACACATCACATAAGCCTTGCAAGCATTACAACTAATATGTTAGTGGTGAGATGATGTATTACGGAACGAGTAAAGAGACTTGCCGGTAACGAGATTGAACTAGGTATTGGATACCGACGATCGAATCTCGGGCAAGTAACATACCGATGACAAAGGGAACAACGTATGTTGTTATGCGGTCTGACCGATAAAGATCTTCGTAGAATATGTAGGAGCCAATATGGGCATCCAGGTCCCGCTATTGGTTATTGACCGGAGACGTGTCTCGGTCATGTCTACATTGTTCTCGAACCCGTAGGGTCCGCACGCTTAAGGTTACGATGACAGTTATATTATGAGTTTATGCATTTTGATGTACCGAAGGTTGTTCGGAGTCCCGGATATGATCACGGACATGACGAGGAGTCTCGAAATGGTCGAGACATAAAGATTGATATATTGGAAGTCTATGTTTGGACATCGGAAGTGTTCCGGGTGAAATCGGGATTTTACCGGGTTACCGGGAGGTTACCGGAACCCCCCGGGAGCCATATGGGCCATCATGGGCCTTAGTGGAAAGGAGAAAGGGGCAGCCCAAGGGGGCTGCGCTCCTCCCCCCTTCCCCTAGTCCTAGTAGGACTAGGAGAGGTGGCCGGCCACCCCTCTCTCTCTTTCCCCCTTGGGAATCCTAGTTGGAATAGGATTGGGGGGGAGTCCTACTCCCGGTAGGAGTAGGACTCCTCCTGCGCCACCTCCTCCTGGCCGGCGCCTCCTCCCCCCTTGGCTCCTTTATATACGGAGGCAGGGGCACCTCTAAACACACAAGTTGACACAAGTTGATCCACGTGATCGATTCCTTAGCCGTGTGCGGTGCCCCCTGCCACCATATTCCTCGATAATACTGTAGCGGAGTTTAGGCGAAGCCCTGCTGCTGTAGTTCATCAAGATCGTCACCACGCCGTCGTGCTGACGAAACTCTTCCCCGACACTTTGCTGGATCGGAGTCCGGGGATCGTCATCGAGCTGAACGTGTGCTCGAACTCGGAGGTGCCGTAGTTTCGGTGCTTGATCGGTTGGATCGTGAAGACGTACGACTACTTCCTCTACGTCGTGTCATCGCTTCCGCAGTCGGTCTACGTTGGGTACGTAGACAACACTCTCCTCTCGTTGCTATGCATCACATGATCCTGTGTGCGCGTAGGAATTTTTTTGAAATTACTACGAAACCCTTCAATTGAGCCCCTGCACCAAGACCCGGCCACATTTGAACAGTTTGTCCAATTCCATCGTGAGATGCGTGATTGGCACACTCATTTGAATCTTCAAAATGACTTGGTTGAGCACGTCTGGGATCACATTGGCAACCAATAGATGTATTGGTCCAATTTATGTTCAGTGAAGACAATTTCGATTTGGTTGTAAAACTATTTTATTAAAGACAATTTCAATTGGGTTGTAAAACTATTTTAATTTTCAGACAAATATTTGGGTTGGAAACTAGTTTTGATGCAAATTTGGGCATTTTTGGCCCTGACGGACAGGATGGGACAAATGGATGCGGCAGCGCGCTGGGCGCATGGCCACCGCATCCCAGGACAGGCCCGGACACGACCCCAAATCCCTACCCAAACGGACAGAAACCGGACAAAACGGATGTCCGTTTGAAGTCGCGCGGTGGAGTTGGCCTGATAGCCCGCGGCGGCAGGGCACGCCGCCACACTGCATGCCGGCAGCCTGTGCATCACAGGGAATGGGCCGAGTGAACGGAATGAAGGGGCGCTGGTGGGCCCCACCGCCATGCCCTGTGGCGGCAGGTACTGGATGGTGCGCGTGACCCAACTTTTGGCTGCAGGGTTATCAGCGGGACATGTGTGGCCGGACGTTCAGGGACATGCATCAAACTGACAAGAGACAAATGTTTTGGGCAACCTCGCCTCACTATGTGTAGGCGTGTGTGCCACTGTTCTATGCATGCAGGCTTTTACAACGCCTATAGTAAAATCTACTCTCTGTGTAACTGTTCTATGGGTGCAAGCCTTTTCAATGGTATAGTAACTAACAAACTGTGTAACAGGTTCGCTGATGAGTTACTGGTTTAATCCCGCACATTCTATTGGTGCATCCGGTGCTATTTGTGGATTGGTATGTCCATTTACCTTACATCCCTAATGAATTTATTTAGGACTTATTCACCATTGATCATGGTTGAACCTTTATCTTGATGATCAGATTGGTGCAAAAGCCGTTTATATGTGGAGGCACCGGGAGTTTGTGGAGAAGGCAAATGAAACTCTAGTGGATATTGCACTTGTGGTTCTCATTAATCTGGTCCGTATACTGATTTAAGCCTTTGCTCGTTTTATTTTTATCTTAATTTGTTACTGTTTTTGCCAAGAAAAATGTTGCATTCCGTCTGTAGATGGATTTCATATGTTTTGTTTGGCATGCAGGCGATTGGCCTCTTCTTAAAGCACGACATTGACAACTGTGGACATGTAGGTATCCTAATGAACTCTCGACACAATTGATTTCATCATTTGGCAACAAAAAATAACAAAATGCTTCATTAGCTTACCTGGATTGATTTGCATGATGTAGTTGGGAGGCTTGCTTGGGGGAGCGGCTGTCGAATGGTTTGTAGGTCCACATTGGAAGAAGCATGCTGGGCCATATGCACGGGAGGCATTCCAAGATAGGGCACCCCTTGTTTGGTTCACGAACAGTTAGAAGACCATAGTTACTTCTTGGCTTGTACATTGAATCAACATGCCCCTATACAAATACCCATATTAATTAAGCAGTTGGAGTGTCATTTACAAAGTGCAGACATCTCCTAGTAGAACTTTCACATATCTACAATCTCCAGAATCTAGCTAGACTTCCACACTTGCAATGGAGCCTACTGTACTAGTGTTTAGATGTAGTTGTGGCCGTTTTTTGTTAACCAATACTACAAAGTCACATGCAATTGTTGTATTTACCTTGTTTAAAAGTATAACTAATGTCTAATGTTTTGTTTCATGGTTCACACGGCTAACTATTTGTTATCAAGTACATCCATTTTCAAAAGAACATCGTTAACATTAATGTACATCATAGACTGACTATATATGCTGGCTGTGAGCTATCCAAAACACAATCTTTTATCGCTCAACCAACTGAAATAAAGAGAATTCAGGGGCGATTTGACTCCAAGGCCAAGTGTATGTATGTCATCATTTTGAATGACAGCAAAAATTAGATCAAGTTTTGGGCCTGTTTTCTCCGGACCCAAATAAATCACATGAAACGCATGCCCAACTTCCCCGTGATTGAAGAAGGCCTTTGAAATGTAAATCACATATGGTCATGGGTTGATGTGGTGTGTAACATTGTTTTTCACCATGCCATGCAATAAATTAATACCAACTCAACTAAGCTCTACAAATTCAAATTGTGTGATTTGTGTTATACAACGTACATGGAGCCAAAATCAAATTTAAGAATGGAAAATCTTGTGGAAAAGCAACATATAAGGGAAAAAGTGTAGTCTCACTATACGAGAGGAACGATACATATCAACAGGGGGAAGTATTTAATGCTCCGAGGCATTTGGTACTACCGACGTGGCCGATTTAAACTATCCTATTTACCATGCTGAAAGCTTCTAATTTTTTGATAAAAAAATAAACCTTGAACTCATACTCTGAGTCCGAATCAAAGCCTAACATTAAAATCCCTGAAATTGATATCCTTTGTAATCCAGGTCGATTTTCGCTGAAAACTCGTTAGGGCTTC
>NC_041383.1:818533760-818535960 GCF_002162155.2 Triticum dicoccoides | reverse complement strand
TAGTGCCATGTAAGCAATCACAAACAAGTTTTAAGAGAAAAATGGTCGGGATTGACCGGGATTAGAAAGGACAAGGTGCCAGTTTTAGGGATTTTGAGGTCAGGGTTTGGTTTAGACAGCTAACATGAATTCACTATTTATTTCAGATTTTTCTCATATTTTTTATGTTGTAGTAGTAACACAAATCCATCATAGTACACAATTGTAGATCCAAATTCAAAACATAGTACGGTAAAATGGAAAATTCATTGATGATAAAGAAGATGGGCTGAATTTAAGGACGAAATGCCTATATATTATCACATGCCAGCAAAACAGCAATCCATTACAAATATGTGATTTGTTTACCATGTCGAAGCTATTTGGAGAGATGCCACTGATACGTCTCCGTAGTATCTATAGTTTCTAATTGTTTCATGCCATTATCCTACTACTTCCACATACTTTTGGCCAAAATTTATATGGTTTTTTGGACTAACATATTAATCCAGTGCCCAGTGTCAGTTCTTGTTTGTTACATGTCTTTTGTTTCACAGAAAAAAATATATGAAATGAAGTCCAAACGCGAGAATTTTCTATACTGCGCTCTGCGCACTGGTCGAAGACACACCGTGCATGTTATGGTAAGCCCTTGTAAGGGCGGCCTTTTTTTAGTTTCGTTTTTTTCTTTTCTGTCTTTGTTTTTTTACTTTAAATAATTTGGGACTTTAAGAAAGTTCCAAACATTAAAAAATGAATTTTGAAATAAAATATTAGATAATTCATAAATGTGGATGGATTCAGAAAATATTTGTGATTTTTAAAAATGTTCGCATATTCAAAAAACGTTCGCACTTTGGAAAACAAATGTTCAGGAAATCAAAAAATGTTGATGATTTCTTTAAAAAGTTTGTGTATTAAAAATTATTAATTAAATTGAATAAAATTTCGCCAATTCATAAAATGTGCATAAATTGAAAAGTATCCTAGAAATTAAAAAAAAATCTGTGACGTATAAAATATTGATTCATAAAATGCTCACAAATTGAAATAATGATCATGTGTTTCAAAAATGTTCGTTCAATCAAAAAATGTTCGTAAATTTCCAAAATTGTTCCACCTACTTTCAAAAAAATGTTCGACGATTCTAGAAATATTCACAATTTAAACAAAATGTTTGCAAATCGTATAAAACGTTCATGAATACAATTCCGTTTTCATGATTTTAGAAAATGTTTGAAAATATGTAAAAATCTGCATGAATCTGAAAATTGTTCACACTTTCAGATATGTTCACGAGTTAAAAAAATGTACATGATTTTTGAAAATTGTTCACAATTTCACGAAAATGAGAATGAGTGTATCTCGGTGATGCAGCAAAATATGGTCATGACAATTGAAGATTATGAAAAAAAAAATCTTCCGTTACAACGTACGGGCCGATTAGCTAGTCTGGATTATAAAACATGCCTACAATCGACTGTGGTTCCAATTCATGAGGGTCAATTACCGGAGCGGGTCGGAAGGGTGCAATTACACGTGTGTAGTGCGCACGCGCACCATGCATGCACGTACAAGCGTGGGGCTGCTTGATGGATGGATGTATCTATATTCTGGGGTACTCCCAGTGCTCCAATGACAAAAAATATATTTTTAAATATTTCAAAAAAATATGAACAAAATTCTGAATGTTCACAAATAATATGACTACAGCACCTAAAAATTTCAGCTCCAAACTCAAAATGCACATTGAGAAACAAAAAAGACAAATCCAGATGTGAATAGTGTCAATGTTGCTTTAGTCTTTTTTTTACACTATTCGTGCTAGATTTTACTTTTTTGTTTGTCAATGTGTGTTTTGATTTTGGACCTAAAATTTTTAGGGATGGTAGTCACATTCCTTGTTAACATTCATATTTTTTTCTAGAATTTTTTGAAGCATTTAAAGATGTTTTTATAACATTGGAGCATCGGGAGTACCTCAAGGCCGGGAGCACCCGATACTTTCCCCTATATTCTCGTAGCGTCATCATGTTCCATATGCATGGAGTGAGATGCTCTTTGGTTTGCTCATTTGTTCATCCAAATATGCATATGCAGCAGGTGATGTCGCATTTGTTCATCTGCATAACCTAATTAATGATGCCCTTGGGCTGTGGTCATAGCAAACAAAAGGCAATTAGTAAGGGCATTTTCAAGGCTGACCCACAAATTCTTTCCC
>NC_041383.1:818523939-818533629 GCF_002162155.2 Triticum dicoccoides | reverse complement strand
CAGTTCATCGACACGAATGCGGGAGCCGGCCATCAAACGCTAACCACATACATTTCAAACCGAGTTTCAACTAAGCAGATGAAATTCATGCGAATCGGCTGGTTTTCATATAAATCGAATGAAATTCATTAAATTTTGGATAATTTTTAACCGAATCATAATCTAAACCTAATCTAGATGATCGTCGGCGCCCGTTCGCATGTCCAACCGTGAGCCTCGAGAAGTGAAGCCTGCTGCTCTTGCCTTCGCCTTCTCCAGTTCCGCCTCGGCGCTCTCCAGTTCTGTCTCCACCACCGCAGCATGACCGGCTAATCAGCCGACGATGATCAGTCCGCCAAACTTAGTTTCAGCGGGAGGGAAGGAGCGATGGCCGTCTTGGGACCTAAGCAACGACGACCTACCATGCACTACTCCTCCTTGCTGCCGGCGGCGCCGCACACGTGTCGGCTTCGTGGCCATGGCGGCGGGGCGCGGCCGATGTGGAGTTGAAGTTGTCCTCCTCGTCATCGTTCTCTTGTCGATCACCTCGTCTGCCGCCTCGACAATCTCCCTGTAGGCGGCCTGTAATTCCGCTTGACGGATGTGGTACCGCCAGCGGTAGCGATGGATGTTGAGGGCGGAGCGGTAGGATTTGAGCAGCTCCTTCTGTTCCGCCACGTCCACGTACGGCGCGACGGTATGAACCCAGTAGAAAATCTTAGTTGAACCCATCAAGCTAGTACCGCACCGGCCAGAAGCCTCTCAGCCCATAAATTCTTTTTTTTTTACTGGCTCCGCCCATAAACTCTTTAAAACATCAATAGTCCAACCAAAAGCCCACAGCTATTTCTCAAAAAACAAAAGAAGCCCACATGTAAATGTGAAGGCATACGATGCCATCCGCGCAGCAGGCTCGACCGTTCGATTACATACCATGCCCCATCCGCAAGCCTCGCGTCTCCTTGTCGTCTCTAGCTCCCACTGCGGCGGCTAGCCGGGACGGCCGCGGCCGGCGATTGAAGTACAAACTGAAGAACGAGGTTACATCGGCCCTCTGCGCATGTGTTTTACCCAGCACACCTTTACGGTATTACTCTTTGCCCTGAGTTTCTAGTAACTGCCTTTTTCCCTGAACTGATCTAGGTTACGAAACGATGTTTATCAAAGAAGAAATTGATCACCACGTTCAGATAATGATGCAGACTCTTCAAGGCCACCCGTTAGATGTAAACAACCTGCATCAAACGTCACTGCTTCAAACAATCTTCCAAGGCCTTCTACATATGCAGAGAGAAACTAATTTAGATGCTTGGCCGATCGGAAGAGAATCTAATATTAGACAAGAAATCCTAAGATGCTCGTCGAGGAGATGGAGGTTTTGTAGGCCTGGTCGGCCTGCACCTGCCGGAACTTGGCCTCCCGCTCCTCCCGCACCATATCCGTGTAGCCTGCACCGGCGAGGAGGGTGGCGTCGGCTCGTCCTCGGCGGCGTCCTCCATTTGGACGTCGTCGACCTCCGTCTGCCAGCCGGCAGCAATGGCCGCCGTCTCCCTCTTATGCTCAGACGAGAGGCTGTCCCAGACGGACGGCTTTGAGCGTGATGACACCATGGCGGGCGTGGTGCCAAGACGAGAAAGAGACCGGAGGAGGATAAATGTGGCTATGGCCGGGGATGGAGTTTATATAGCGGGCAGATTGCCATGGGTCGCGGCAGTATGGTTAATGGTGGGAAGCGACAAGATTTTTCTGGATTTTTATTTATTATATTACTCTAGGTGCGGCGTGGAATTTTTTTTTTCTCGGGACTAGGTGCGGCGTGGGTGGTTTGTGATTGGTCGATCCCTTATCCATATGATCTTAGCCGTCCGTCCGCCCACATGCGACGGAGAAGAGATTAGCAGAGGACCACAAATAAATTATGGTTCGATGGCACGAGGATGGATTCTCAATTCGGTTTTGAACCTGACAATCTCGGAGGATGAGGATTGCGGCGGTCCAACTGGTTTAGCCGGCATCTGTGAGCATTGCGATCTACTCGACGGCATTGTTGTGGTGTTGTATCCCTCTTCCTTGTTGACCATTGATCCGGGGGGAAACCTCAGATGCGTTCCCGGATCAAACGATGGCGCGTCGTGGGTGGCCCCTCTTTTTTCTTGGCAGGGCTTCGTTTTATGGAGAAGGGAGGGAACGGTGGCAGGTGCGTTCGATGTGGTGTGAAGGAGTGGGCGGTAGATGGATACGTGACCGGGGCTTCTATTGCAAGGATGGTGAGGCGAGTGATGTCGGAGTCGCTGCATGGTCGGCCCTTCTTCTTGAAGGCATTAATTGTCATCTCAGATCCCAACCATTTTTTGTTTTGTATTTACTTTTTCTATTTTGGAGGGTTGGATCCACCCCATCTTCGATGGCCAATTTAGGCCATGGAGGTACGGAGGACCTCGGCCCCCGCCGACGAGAGGGATCCATTTCTCGTTCTTATTAGGTTCGGCATCATGGATGGAGCCGTGTGGCGGCGATGATGCCCCTCAATAGGAATAATGTCTCCCACGTTCTATCCCCATCCGATGGTGTGTCTAGCATCGTCGCAGGGCCTGTGTCGGATCTCGCGGGATTTGGTTGGTGCTGGTCTTCGATGAATCTGTTTGGATCCGTTGTCCGTTCGTCTTTGTTTGGTTGTTTACATGTTTGATCGTTCTGATCTACGACTTTCTTCATTGGTCCTCATGGCTGGTGGATTTTCCTCCCAGGATGGATTATTTATTTCCCTGAGGGATGCAGAGAAGGACCTGCTAGCAGAGAAATCGAATCCAAGGGCTGCGTTTGATGGGTGAGGATGGATTCTCGATTTTGTTTGAATCCGACAGTCACGAACGACGGGGATCGGAGCTCAAAAGTTGGTGTTGGTTCGATGTCGTCTTCAGTTACTTAGCACGGCGATACTTGGGCACAAGCTCGGAGTATTTCGATTCTTTTCGGTCGGAGTCGGTTGAGGAGGCCAGACGCCGTCGCCGGCAGGAGAAGGAGGCGTCCGGCACCGACGTCGTGGACATCTCAAACAGGACGAAGGCGTAAAAATTAGCTCTTTTGTATGTTTTGTATTTGTATGGATATATGGGTATAAGAGTAGGATGCAGGGTGGCTAATAGGAGACCGCGACCACTGTGACATATGTGATAAGCAGTTCAAACTAGTAATCCAAACAAATAGAAATAAGGACGTACAAGACCGCGGGCGTTTGAGGTGAAGTAGATGCATGCATGCATCGGTCCTCATCACAAACAAAAACCAAAAGTCAAACGACGGTTCGCTACTTTTGTTTGTGGATTCGATTCACGTGCACGCGTGTGATCCTCTTTTTTTTATTACTGGCTGGCTGGATGGATGGATGGATCCTCGGGACTGGACGGGACGGGAATTGACTTGGCACGTATACGCACACGCGCGCGCCTCATGGACGGACCTACGACCGCCTCGCACAAGGTGCCGTAGATTGGATTGTCTAAAGGAAAAGGATAGACCCAGTGCATAGAAGCTCCCACACAAGGTGGGGTCTGGGAAGGGATCGTAGATTGGATTGTCTAAAAGGAAAAAAAAAAGGTGCGAGGCGTACGGCGAAGCGAAGAAAGGAAACCGCAGTCCCGATGAGGGAACATTGCTGCTGCAGTCCATGCCACCATTTTTTTTTCTTGCGAATAAGTCCATGCCACGATTGACCAAGAGCTGCCACACGACCATGGAAGGGACACTACATTATTACCATGATGATGATGATGATGATGATGATGATGATGATGATGATGATGATCAAAACGAACGGCCTGGCCTGCAGGCACGCTTCTGCTGCCCCCTTTCTCAACCACAACCAGAAATCGCTGCCCACGTGGCCACATGACCGTGGAGGCAACATGGAGAAGAGGCAGTCAGTGGACTGATGATATTATCGCTGCTAATCTCGTGTGAGTCTCACAATGCTAACCTCAGTCAAGCACCATGCATGCAAGATTTCCTTCCTTCTATTTAGCTTCTTGGTGTGTTTCTTGATTCTTTTTTATTTTGCACGTGCTTGGTTGGGTTGCAGGGTTTATGTGGCAGATATAGTATCGAAAAGGAAGCTTACTCAGTGGGGCGGTAAGGTTTGTTCTTCCGCAGGCTTAGAATTCCTTTCCACTGTGTACATATATGTTCTGTCCATGCATGTATTGTCCATCTAACTAATGTTGCTGAATGCAACGGTTACTTGCCACAAAGGTCAACAGCCTGATCAGCAAAGGGCAAATCTGGCGCCTGGTCACACCAGCTCTTCTTCATGGACCTCTTTATCACATTACTGTACGTCTTCTTGTTTTGGGTGAGATTACAATTATACTCTACAGAGAATGGCAATTGCGCTAACTTCCGATCATCGTCATGATCGTACAGTTAAATACTCTCTCTTTGGCTAGCATTGGGCCTATGGTGGAAGAGGTTGTTGGCCCTAGAAGATTTCTCGCCATTTATTTCACTTCAGCACTATCAAGTATACATGTTTCACCTTTTGGATCTTACTATGTCATCCCTAGCAATTTTTGTATTCATTAATCTTCTAATTCTAACAGGTTCACTGATGAGTTACTGGTTTAACTCCGCACATAGTGTTGGTGCATCTGGTGCTATCTTTGGACTGGTATGTCCATCAGTGCATTTATTGTCTCATACACTGTGGAAATATTTCTGTTGTCCACAATACAAAAATCATGTGTGCTTGTCCCTATATTTCTTCATAATTCAGTAGGAACACGGCATTACGACTTTTGCTTTGTTTTATATTATCTTAAAAATACCCCCTTGTGTAGATACCGAATGAAGATTGTAACTTTTAACAGGAACTTGAAACTTTCCGAAGGTGTTTGTTAATCGTCGAAAGATCACTCTGCCGAGCCAAAGTATAGAGGCTTCACCAAGAGATATCTACTTCTGAATGCAAAATTTGTCTTGCTCTTCTGAAAAGTCCGGTAGCAGCGATATATAATAATATAAGATCCAAATAGCCCGCAATAGCTCCACTCTAGCATCTCTATAGGTTTTGATGGCCCTCCCACTAAGCAATGCACTTTTAACGCTAAATTGAAAATGACACTAATAGCTCACTATTTCCCGCTATGGGGATAGATTAGGAGTCATTTAGCGTTACTAAGCTACTGCTGGGCCAAAATGTTCTGTACTTTTCAAAATCATGTTGCAACGGTTCAAATTTATGCCTTATCTTTCCCAAGTGTGCAGCTTCCTAACCATTCTTCCAAGATCCTAACTCGGGATTCATCTTTGACGGCGAATGTACTGGTCAGAGTGGGACGAAAAGTGCCAATTCACATTCATTTAGCTAGCCAAAAGTGCGAGCCTCGCTGTTTCTAGTTACTGCCGCTTGAGACCTAAGTATTCGTTCCCAATCAATAGTTGTTGCATCACATCTTTAGTCCAAGAGCCTAAAAGCGACTTGCATAATACAGATTTACTCTCAGTGTCGAAACCTTGTATCACCCACATGGTTTTATGGGTAAGTCACTTCTATTCTAAAGCTTAAATGGCCAAATGTAAACATATAAGAGTATTGCATATCTTGACTGAAATTGACATGTAATTTGGTCAGTTTTATCTGTTGTATTTGTGCATTAAAAAAAAATCTTGCATCTCACTATTTCTTCAACCATCCTCAATATTTATGTTCAGGTTGGTGCACAGGCTGTTTATCTGTGGAGGCACCAAGAGCTTTTTGGAAACGCAAAGGAAAATTTTGAGAATATTAAATTTGTGGTTTTATTAAATCTGGTACTCATTCGATCTTTGTCTTTGTATTTTGCCATCTGCTTGCTGAATTCCATATGCATGTGCAAATCTCATCTGTTCTGTTTGACAGGGCATCGGCCTTCTTTGGCGCCGCATCGACAATTGGGCACATGTAGGTCTCGCGTACAATTTTGTGGAGTTCATTAATTTTGGCAACAGATGAAATGATTGATTGGCTAGCTTACTTGGATTGATTCACATTCCTGCAGCTGGGAGGGTTGCTTGGGGGAGCAGCGGTTGAATGGTTCTACGGTCCAGATTGGAAAGGGCGCCCGTTGTTTGGCCAATGAGTAGCACAAGACCACAATAACACTCACGGCTTGCACATAAGTTTAATGGCCCGGTCCTCTATTGCTGTGAAACAAGCAAATACCTTCTCGAACTAAGGGCACCTCTAGCCGGTCCCATAAAAATGGAGGAGGAAACACCGAGTATACATGTTTTGGCCAGACCTAGCCAAACACCTAAATTTAGTGGAGTACATTTTTGTTTTCGACAAAGTATTTCAAATCTAGTTTACTTAATACACTGCAACTTCATATTAGCACACTTATAAAAACCAAACATAATAAATAAGTTCTACACAATTCATGAATATTACATTAATAGTTTACAAACCAAATTATTCAAATTCAAAGACACCGAATGGTTGAAAATAATCTCTCAGAATCTTGGCATTGCCCTCCGCTGTATCATGGCTGACTTGTATCCAGCCAAACTATGTTTCTCTTCTCGGCCGCCGAATATCATCGTTGAAAATCATGCCAAGGACAAGTTTAAAGTCATTGTCATCTTCTTCCTCCTCCGATGACGATCTGTCCTCAAGGATCATCTCTCTGAGCCTCTTCATCTTCAATTGAACGGAGTCGTTTAAGTTTAATTCGGACAAGCAAAACAAGACAAAGTAGCCAAAATAAGCTCACCTAGGCAAACCGTCGAACACTTGCAAGGCGGTGGAGGTGTACCGGCTGCCAGAATCATACAGCTCAAACGAGTGAGCGCCGAGGTATTGGGATGACCGGAAAAGGTTCATAATGCTAGTGGGATGCTGGGCTGCCAATGATAAAAAGGATCTGAGGCGGTTCCCGGTGAATCGGTCGACGCAGCGGTGGCGGCGGCGTTTCCGCTCGATTCCGGTGACGGCGACAGCGGGCGAACGGCTCAGACACCAACAAAATGGTGGCAAGGGCCAAGGGAGGTGGCAAGGAAGTAGCAGAGGCGGTGGTTAGTGGCGAGCACGTGTGTCGGCAATGATTTAGTGGGGGTGGGGGCGTCCAAAAGAGGCCAGAAATTTACTCGGCCGTTTCGAGGCCGAGTAGATTTTGGTGTAGGCGGAGCCGAGGAGTAAGTTTTTTACTCCACTCTATAATTTGGATGATCGGCTAGCTGCCAGTTAGAGGAATAAAACCGAAATTTTACTCCTCTAACCGGATCTAGGGGATTGACTATAGATGCCCTAAGCAGATAGGAGTACTTGCAAAGGGCCAAAATGTTCCCGTAAAACACTAAGTATTCTAGTCTCCCAGAACCTCTTTTGTACTGAAACAATGAGGTATTTTATCTCTTGAGTCACCCGCTATTGTACTTACTTTGTTTAACAGAGTAGTTGATGCTAGATTAATTAGCTATTGTGCACTTTTCGTTCATGAGTAATGCATGTTCATGTATAGAGCATATGCAACATGTACAGCTTGTGGCACCCCCTCTCAGAGGAACCGGAACACCCCGTATTCCAGCACATCAATCAAGTCTTCTGGAATACGGCACTACTTGGCATAGAACAAATCAGCTTACAAATACTCAGGCTACAAGTGTTCTGATGTTACAATGGTTACATCGACACAGTGACACTACGCCTGCTATGGTAGCTCTATGCTAGCAGCGAAACAACTTGTACAACGGAATCTATTGTAGCAACGGAACAACGATGATAACAATTGACTTCACTCTGCTGGTACTCTGGCTGAGACGTATCCTAGCTCGCAAACTCGGGATCCTCGACAAGTACTCAATCACGATATCATCTACAATCTGGCATGACACGTCCGGTGAGTAATTTGAATGTACTCACAAGCTCACAACAACCAAAGCAATCAAGACAAACAATAGCATGGCATTTACAGGTTGATTATCACTGATGAATATGATACTACTAGAACAACATGAGCATGGCATGTACATATAATTCATGATATGAACATGATGATACTAGCACTAGCATGCAGGGGGGGGGGGTCGACGTTTAACGTCTCATGGACCAACTTACATTGGTCGGAGGTTATCTCATGACCACCATAGATGCCATTCCTTCTTGCCATTGTGATCATCACACGATTACCTCATCATCAACCAACATCGGTATCAATGATACCATCGTGATCCTCTCCTGATCGCATCCAAACCAACCATAGTGGTCCTCACACGATCACATAAGGACCAACCAACTTCTTTCGTGATAGAACTGGAGTTGTTTATTATTCAGGTTATTATTACTGTTGACATATAGTGTGACCTAGTATGAACTGTGTCCATGACCAAGGGCACGGCTTTTGATAGATTATACACTCTGCAGAGGTCACTGTACCCACACCACGGAATTCATGGCTTCATCCTTCAATTCGGGTGGACCAACGACATTCTGGCAAAACCAATCTATTGCATGACACTCTCCCGGCCAGTCCGACGAACTCCCCTTTGAGCTATGTCATGGGTGGCCCGCGATGTCAACTCTTGACATCTGCCACCTTCGTGTCCGGTCACCGTTGTGGCAAAACAAAACAAAACGGTCCCAAACAGGGACAATACGGGCGCATATAACTCGGGCACACAAGGTTATTGCCGCCTACCGGGCCAGGGTAGCATGCGCACCTAACTTGAAGGAAATATGCCCTAGAGGCAATAATAAAGTTATTATTTATTTCCTTATTTCATGATAAATGTTTATTATTCATGCTATAATTGTATTAACCAGAAACTTAGTACATGTGTGAATACATAGACAAAACATAGTGTCCCTAGTATGCTTCTACTTGACTAGCTCATTAATCAAACATGGTTATGTTTCCTAACCATAGACATGTGTTGTCATTTAATGAACGGGATCACATCATTAGGAGAATGATGTGATGGACATGACCCATCCGTTAGCTTAGCATTATGATCGTTACAGTTTCATTGCTACTACTTTCTTCATGACTTATACACGTTCCTCGGACTATGAGATTATGCAACTCCCGAATACCGAAGGAACACTTTGTGTGCTACCAAAAATCACACGTAAATGGGTGATTATAAAGGTGCTCTACAGGTGTCTCCGAAGGTGTTTGTTGGGTTGGCATAGATCGAGATTAGGATTTGTCACTCCGTGTTTCAGATAGGTATCTCTGGGCCCTCTCGGTAATGCTCATCACTATAAGCCTTGCAAGCAATGTGACTAATGAGTTAGTTGTGGAATGAAGTATTACAGAACGAGTAAAGAGACTTGCCAGTAACGAGATTGAACTAGGTATGATGATACCAACGATGGAATCTCGGGCAAGTAACATACCGATGACAAAGGGAACAACATATGTTGTTATGCGGTTTGACCGATAAAGATCTTCGTAGAATATGTAGGAGATAATATGAGCATCCAGGTTTGGCTATTAATTATTGACTGGAGATGTGTCTCGGTCATGTCTACATAGTTCTCGAACCTGTGTCCGCACGCTTAACGTTCGATGACGATATGTATTACGAGTTATGTGTTTTTGATGACCGAAGTTTCTTCGGAGTCCCGGATGAGATCACGGACATGACGAGGAGTCTCGAAATGGTTGAGACATAAAGATTGATATATTGGACCATGTTATTCAGACACCGGAAGTGTTCCGGAAAGTTTCGGATAAA
>NC_041383.1:818487181-818523403 GCF_002162155.2 Triticum dicoccoides | reverse complement strand
TCCTTCCCCCTCTTCCTTGGAGGGGAATCCTACTAGGATTAGGAAGTCCTAGTAGGACTCCTCCTCTTTGGGAGCATCCTAGGGCCGGCCGGCCTCCCCCTCCCTCCTTTATATACGAGGGCAGGGGACACCCTCGGACACACAAGTTTCTCTTAACCTTGTGCGGTGCCCCCTCCACAGTTACACACCTCGATCATACCATCGTAGTGCTTAGGCGAAGCACTGGGCCGGTAACATCATCATAACCATCGCCGCGTCGTCGTGCTGACGGAACTCACCCGCATCCTCAATTGGATCAAGAGCACGAGGGACGTCATCGAGCTGAACGTGTGCTGAACGCGGAGGTGTCGTACGTTCGGTACTTGATCGGTTGGATTGCGAAGAAGTTTGACTACATCAACTATGTTATTGAAACGCTTCCGCTTTCGGTCTACGAGGGTACGTGGACACACTCTACCCTCTCGTTGCTATGCATCTCCTAGATAGATCGTGCATGATCGTAGAATTTTTTTGAAATTACCGCGTTCCCCAACAGTGGCATCGGAGCCATGTCTATGCGTAGATGTTTTATGCACGAGTAGAACACAAAGAGTTGTGGGCGATAATAGTTATACTGCTTACCACTGATACGTCTCCAACATATCTATAATTTTTGATTGTTACATGCTATTATATTACCCCTTTTGGATGTTTATGGGCTTTATTTTACACATTTATATCATTTTTGGGACTAACCTACTAACCGGAGGCCCAGCCCGTATTGCTGTTTTTTTGCCTATTTCAGTATTTCGAAGAAAAGGAATATCAAATGGAGTCCAAACGGAATGAAACTTCGGGAGCGTGATTTTTGGAACGAACGTGATCCAGAGGACTTGGAGTGCAAGTCAAGAAGCAGCCGAGGCCTCCACAAGAAAGGAGGGCGCCCCCCCCCCTTATAGGGCACGCCCCCTGTCTCGTGGGCCCCTCGGGTGACCACCAACGTACTTCTTCCTCCTATATAAGCCTACGTACCCCGAAAACATCCAGGGAGCCAATGAAACACAATTTCCACCGTCGTAACCTTCTGTATACGCGAGATCCCATCTTGGAGCCTTCGTCGGTGCCCTGCTGGAGGGGGAATCGACCATGGAGGGCTTCTACATCAACACCATAGCCCTTCCGATGAGTTGTGAGTAGTTTACCACAGACCTATGGGTCCATAGTTATTAGCTAGATGGCTTCTTCTCTCTTTTTGGATCTCAATACAATGTTCTCCCCCTCTCTTGTGGAGATCCATTCGATGTAAACTCTTTTTGCGGTGTGTTTGTCGAGATCCGATGAATTGTGGGTTTATGATCAAGTTTATCTATGAGAAATATTTGAATCTCCTCTAAATTCTTTTATGTATGATTGAGTTATCTTTGCAAGTCTCTCGAATTATCAGTTTGGTTTGGCTTACTAGATTGATCTTTCCTGCCATGGGAGAAGTGCTTAGCTTTGGGTTCAATCTTGCGATGTCCTTTCCTAGTGACAGCAGGGGCAGCAAGGCATGTATTGTATTATTGCCATCGAGGATAAAAAGATGAGGTTTATATCATATTGCATGAGTTTATCCCTCTACATCATGTCATCTTGCTTAATGCGTTACTCTGTTCTTATGAACTTAATACTCTAGATGCATGCTAGATAGCGGTCGATGTGTGGAGTAATAGTAGTAGATGCAGGCAGGAGTCGGTCTACTTGTCACGGACGTGATGCCTATATACATGATCATGCCTAGATAATCTCATAATTATTCGCTTTTCTATCAATTGCTCGACAGTAATTGGTTCACCCACCGTAATACCTATGCTATCTTGAGAGAAGCCTCTAGTGAAACCTATGGCCCCGGGTCTATCTCTTATCATATTTGCTTCCAATCTACTTTTATTTGCATCTATATTATAAAATACCAAAAATATATTTATTTTATCATACTATCTCTATCAGATCTCACTTTCTCAAGTGGCCGTGAAGGGATTGACAACCCCTTTATTGTGTTGGTTGCGAGTTTTTTGTTTGTTTGTGTAGGTGCGTGGGACTTTTGAGGAGCCTCCTACTGGATTGATACCTTGGTTCTCAAAAACTGAGGGAAATACTTACGCTACTATTGCTGCATCACCCTTTCCTCTTTAAGGAAAACCAACGCAAGCTCAAGAAGTAGCAACCACCAACGTCTTACTTTGATTCGGCGGTATTGTTGGATGAAGCGGCCCGGACCGACATTACATGACCGCGCTCATGAGACTGGTTCTACCGATGTGCTTTTGCACATAGGTGGTTGGCGGGTGTCTGTTTCTCCAACTTTAGTTGAATCGAGTTTGACTACGACCGGTCCTTGTTGAAGGTTAAAACAGCACACTTGACAAAAAATCGTTGTGGTTTTGATGCGTAGGTAAGAACGGTTCTTGCTAGAAGCTCGTTGATACGTCTTGAGCTTGCGTTGTTTTCCTCGAAGAGGAGAGGGTGATGCAGCAAAGTGTAGCATAAGTATTTCCCTCAGTTTTGAGAAACAAGGTATCAATCCAGTAGGAGGCTCCTCAAAAGTCCCACGCACCTACACAAACAAATTGAGAACTCGCAACCAACCCAATAAAGGGGTTGTCAATCCCTTCACGGCCACTTGCGAAAGTGAGATCAAAACAGCAACTGCCGCATCTGTTGAATAGAAGGTTAGATTGGAAGGATCCAACTTGTAGACACATGAACTCATAGGAACAAATACCGAATCCACATGGATCCACCATAGACAAATGCCGACCGAATCCAGCGAGATCCGCCGGAGACAAACCTCCACATGCCCTCCGATGATGTGAGAAGCACCACCGGATAGGGACTAGGGGGAGAACCTTATTCTATCTTCAGAGGGCTACCGCCGCCTCATCTCTCTGAGTAAGACACATACCCTAAGAAAACTCGGTAAAAACATCAAAAAACGAAGCCCTCCCCGCAAGGGCCGAGATCCACCACGCCTCCATGGTCCTAAGACTACAGGAGACGAGGCAGACAGGTGCCGGCGCCAGCGGGAGGCAGGAGGAACCCTAGCGGCAGCTCGGTACGAGCACTCTTTCCCTGGCGGCTTCTGAGATTGGCTGAGTATCTCAAGATAATGTGCCGGCTCAATCTCTCGGAGGTGTTCATATGGGTAGGGTATGCATGCGTGCGTTTATAGGGGTGAGTGTGTGTGTGTATGTATGAGTGTCTACGTTTGTTCTATGTTAAAAGAAAACTATTCAATCATGTGTGAATCAATTAGAAATCATTTAGCACATATTTCAGTTAATTCACTCAACTTCAGAATAATATTTTACATATTTCAGTTGATATCCAAAGGGTCTGTTTAGGACACGTCTAAATGTGACATAATTATGTCACATCTAACCTGATGTTCACTATGTTTGTGGTCTATTTTTTTTGTCTCAGCTATTTTTTTGGTTCCTTTTTGCTGCGTTATTTATGGGAGCTTAGATGTGACATCCTTATAAAACATCTAGATGTGAATTAGACAAACTGTTATCCAAAAGGCGTTAGAAATGTTTTTCGGAAATGTTAACGCCCACACGTGTGGGCATTGACCATCTCGACCACACGCATCCATCACCGTTCAGTACTATATGCACGAATCTTGGCACAATCTGGCTGATTTTCTGTGCCACGTAGGACAAGTCGTGTGTGTGGTGTGTGACATAGTTCGCCCACACATCCGTTTTACCACACGGAGGTGCCGGTGTGTGGGCATTTAGCAGTTCACCCACACACCAGTTTTCAGTCACGCTTAAGGGCTGGTGTGTGGGCATTTGCCATCTCGCCCACACGCCCATCTCCTCTCCCGCACCCAAGCTGCTAGTTGCCATGTGTTTTTGCAGCGCACATGGCAACTGCCCCTAGTGTGCTTTATAAGCAGGTGGCAACTCTCTTTTTTTACCCGAGTTACCATGTGTTTTTGCAGGGTACACGGCAACTGCCTAGTGTGCACGTAAGCAGATGGCAACTCTCTTTTACCGAGTTGCCATGTGTTTTTGCATGGTACATGGCAACTGCCCCAACGTGCACGTACATGGCAACTGCCCTAACGTGCACGTAAGCAGATGACAACTCTTCCTTTTTACATGGCAACTGCCCTAGCATGCTTGTGAGCACATGGCAACTCTCTCAACTGCCTAGTGTTAGTATGTGGCAACTCCTAAAGTTATGAAATCATGGCAACTACATTAGATCAGACCATACATGGCAACTGCAGTTGAGCAACCATGGCAACTGCAGTTGTCCGACATGGCAACCGTAGTTCAGCGACATGGCAACTGCAGATAAACGAACATGGACGAGGGTCCGGACCATGGCAACTGCGGGCGCACAGTGGGCGTCACGCGTCGCGTGCGGGACCAGGAGGGTACGAGGCCTGACATACGGGCGTGTGGGCGTTATCAACTTCGCCCACACGCACGCGTGTGAGAGGGTTCGGGAGGAAAAAAAATGTGTGTGGGCATTAGTTGTTTTGCCCACGCGTAGGTGTGTGGGCTGGTTGCTGTCCATGCCACACGAGGCGTGTGGCACAATTACCCGATACACCACACGTGTGGCAGTTATCGGGACCCTTGTTTTGTGGGGCATCGTTCTGCACGTCCGGCCTATTCAGACCATGGCACAATCTCCTTTCCTGTTAGAATATGGAGAACTTTTTGTTTCCCTCTTCCTCGATCGGACTGAGACGGCCGGAATCATGTTGGAAAGAGTCAGTCCGAACCTTTGTCTGAATCATAATCCCGGCCGGTCTCCACATTAATCACCATGATCGAGTCCGTGACTCCTCCTCCGATCCCCAACAAGGCAAAGCCAGACCGACCTACACAATCTCCATCGTAACGATCGAAACGAGAAAGGCCTGCTAGTACGATCGAAACGATCTTGCGCTCATGGCGTCGCGGTTGCTGCTCCGGCTCCGCACCTTCCGCCGGCCTCCTCCTTCTTTGGCGCCTCCCCACCTCGCCGGAGGTCTCCACCACCGCTGGCCGCCGGTACGTGCAGTTTCCCAAACTGCGAGGCCCCTATATATGCCTTAGCTTTTGTAAATTAGTGTGCGTACGTAGTCGGCTTAATCTGGACTGTATCTTACAACGCACACATACATATATAGGGCGTGCTGCATCATCTTCACGTCGTCTTGCCGCCGAGAGTAGCAGGCACCAGCAGGCGATGGTTTGGAGGAGGATCGCACGTGCATTCGTCGCCGTCCAAGTCGAAGCCACTCCGCCGCCTCATCGTTGGGAACGTGCTCTCCGCCGCGTCTTTCTCCGCAGCCGGCCTTCTCACCAGCAACAAGTCAGAGCAGGAATCACCTCCCACCGGGCCAAATGACCATGGAAGCAACAAGGGCAAGAGGAACTGCACCGATGCTCTTCTCGCCGTTAATTTCCTGTACGTGAGCATAATTAAGCATGGTTTCCTTGCTAATAAGCATTTTAAATTTGTTTGTACTACATTTGTTGATTGTTTTTCCTTTTTGCGTGCTTGCGTCGTCAAAGTGTTCACGTCGCAGATGCCACATCAAACAGAGCGCTTAGTATGTTGGGGGCTAAGGTTTGTAGTACATTCTATCCGTTCAACATTTATTCCGGTACCGTGTCTCCGTGACATCAGTTGATGCACTTATTCATCTCATTCGGGTCTATCTATCTATATTTCGTCGATTAATTAATTGCCCGTCTAATATAATGCTGTGTGCAACGATGGTTTACCATGAACGGATCAAAGGAAAACGACCTGATCCGCCGAGGGCAGATATGGCGTCTGCTTACATCGTCCGTTCTTCATGGGGATTTCAAGCACCTATCTGTAAGTATGTGTGTTGGGTCATTACGTACGTACGATTATGCTCTACGGAATCAATGGCAATTAATAACTTCCTATGTATCGTCCTGATCCTGATGATGCATGCAGAATAATTGTACCACTTTGGATAGGATTGGGCCTAGGTTGGAAGAGGCTACTGGCCCCAGAAGGTTTCTGGCTATTTATTGCACTTCAGCGTTGTCAGGTCAGGTGTTTCTTAATTTCTGTTTTTCACAATCTGTATGTGTTTAGATTTTATTGCTATTTCAGTGCTCTCTTCCTTACGGTTGGTAAGGTCCACTCGTATTCAAAGTAACTGATTGTTCATGTTTTGGAATTGTTGTAATAGGTTCACTGATGAGCTACTGGTTTTGCCCCGACCCTTCTGTCGGTGCTTCCGATGCTATTTTAGGATTGGTGTGTCCATTTATCTTACTCCCAAGATGCATTTTCCTATATCTCACTCACCGTTGATCATCAACATTCTGCCTTGACTATCAGGTTGGTGCGGAAGCCGTTTACATGTGGAGGCACCCGAAGCACTTGGAAAAAGCAAATGAAACTCTAGGGGAAATCGCGTTTGTGGTTTTCTGCAATCTGGTACATTTGATTTTTGATCTTTGTTCGCCCTTGTTTTCGCCAAGAAAATTGCTGCATTAATTCCATGCGGGTGCAGATCGATCTCACATGTTTCGTTTGACAGTGCATTGGTTTCATCTTAAAGCATCGCACCCGCACAGATGACTGGGCACATGTAGGTCTCCTAATTGATTTTCTATGCAGTCCATTCGATCTGCTGTGACAAATGAAACACTTAATTAGCTTACTTGGATGGATTGATTCTCATGCAGCTAGGAGGCTTCCTTGGGGGAGCGGCTGTCGAATGGTTCGTCGGTCCACATTGGCAGAAGCATGTTGGGCCGGATGGAAAGGAGGTGTTCGAAGATAGGGCCCCTCTTGTTCGGATAATGAATAGGTAGAAGGCCACCGGTGACGACTCGGCTTGTACATGGAATTAGCAGCGCCTGCATATATTTTGTTGTATAAACACAAATACTTATACTGAATTAAGCAGATGGAGTGTTATTTGCAAAATGCAAGCATCTCCCGGTAAAATACGTCTTGTTGTCTCCCGATTCTAAGTAGACTTATCCTGACAACACTTTAAGCCTGCTAATGTATGTATGTATTTACCTTGTTTCATGGTTCATACCGCTAACCATTTGTCCATCTCTTTCAACAACATCATCAAATATTCCATAAGGTTATTCATGGAAGAAACTAAACATTAAATGTAAGACTAGTAAAAATGTTTTCATACCAGAAGGACTACAAAATGAATGTATAGATTGTGCATGAAAGGTCGGGACGTGGAGTTTTGATCCCGGGTGCACATGTGCCCGGATGGACTGTAAAATCCCCAAAAAAAAATTAAAACCATCCAAAAAATTCTGGGTTTTTTTCAACACGCATGTTTGAATTTTCTACCCCCGTGAAAAATTCTTAAAGAAATAACATTCAATGCACTCAGGGAAAAAATATTCTTTGAAAAAGCTCACTTTTTAAGCATTAAGGGATGCATTTTTTTTACAAAAGCATCACGAACGTGTTCTCTTCGGAAAAATCTACACATATGGAGAACAATCAAGAATGTATCTTTATAGAAAAATTTAGTTTAATGTTGACACCGGTGCATTTGCACTTGGGAGCAGAATGGCACTTTTTTGCATTGATTCTTGCAATATCCCAAATCTTAATTCATGATTTATTTTAAAAATAAATGAAAAATAAAATTTATATGGATATTTAGCATGCCTTTTAAATGTTCCTGATTGTACTAGGTGCACTTGAGGCATTGGTTTTATTGAAAACAACTTGCAAATTAAATATTGTATAAGATCATAAAGGATGGATGATCTAGGTTCATATTTGTCTAGGTAGTTTGCATATTTGTCTTCACCGGTTCCAAGAAAAGGGATAAAACATCCATACACATGTCAACAAGCAATACGTGCTAGAAGGTACATAGGTCAAAGTTTCATAACTACCTCGTCCGAATCAAACCCTAACCTCAAAATCCCAGATGTCCTTTCTAATCCAGATCAATCGCGTCCATTTTTCGCTGGAAACTCATTTGGGATTTGGGATTGCTTATGTGGCATGGGAGTGAGTGAGAATTCTTGCAATTTGTGTGCCCATCACCCATGCACCATGAAGCTGGTATGTGATTCCCCCTTGTTCCAGTGCCACATAAGCACTCCCAAATCCCAAACAAGTTTTTAGCGAAAAACTATTGGGATTGACCGGGATTAGAAAGGATGTGGTGCCAGTTTCATTCGATTTTGAGGTCAAGGTTTGGTTTAGACTGATTATAAGAATTCAAGGTTTATTTCAGACTTTTTTTATGTTAAAATAGTAACACAAATCCATCATACTACAAAATTCTAGATCCAAATTCCAACATAGTATGAAAAAAGGTAAATTCATTGATGATAAATAAAATGTGTTGAATTTATGGACATAATGCCTATATGTTACCATGTGTCATAAAAACTGCAATCTAATCGGTTTTCTACATTCGTGTGTCTTTAGGTTGAATTCTCTCGGTCTACGCTCCTTTCAATGGCAGCGGTTGCTGTTCTAGTGTGTTGGTCTTATGGGGCCTTAGCACGATGAATTTCCGACTGTCTACTACAACTTTTGCCCAGCTCCAGCAAGGAAGGGACGATGAGGGCAGCGCGCCTTCAGCTTGCTTCAGTGCTTGAAGTTATCGCTAGGTGGTCTACTGATCTGGATGTACTTCTTATTATTTCAAGTGCTCGTTGTACTGCCAAAAGTTCTGTCTAGTTGTGCACCCGTCCTCGTGCCCTCTTGCGAAATCATCTAGGGTTCCCTGCCTCTCGTCGGCGCCGCCGTTGGTCCACCTCATCTTCTATGGTCCTTGGACCATGGTGACGTGGTGGATCCCGGCCCTTGTCGGCGGGATGGATTCGGCTTTTGGTGCATTTCTGAGTTTTGTTAGGGCTTGTGCCATGCTCAAGAAGACGAGGCGGCGGTGGCTTCTTGAAGATGGACAAGGTCCGACCCGTCTCGGTGATGTTTCAAGCGTCGTCAGAAGGCGTGTGGAGGTTTGTCTCCGATGGATCTTGTGGGATCCGGTCGGTGTTTGTCTTCGGAAGATCCGACTGGACCCGGTCTTCGTTTGTCTATGTCGTGTGTCTGCAGGTTGGATCCTTCCGATCTACGCTTCTCTTGATCGGCAACGGTTGTTGTTCTGGTGCGCTGGTCCTATGGGGCCTTAGCACGACGACTTCCCGACTGCCTACTACAACAATGTTTGCTCGACTCCGACGAGGGAGAGGCGATGACGGCGGCATGCCAACGGCTCGCTCCAGTGTTTGTAGTCATCGTTAGGTGGTCTACGGACCTGGATGTAAATTTTACTTCTAGTGTTCTTTGTACTACCTTGAAGTTGATGAATTAATCGAAATTTTTCTTGCAAAAAAATTAGATCGAAAGTTTTCCAAAAAAAGATATATATATATATGTCTGTAAAACATAGGTTTTGGGGGAACTGGCTCAACCCTCTTTGGGGTGGCCTATCACATATATATAATGATGACATAGAAGTCCAATACCAATACGGTATGGTTTACACAATAGGACTACAATACGAAGTCTAACACCCTCCCTCAATCTCAACTTACTCCTGAAGTATCTAGGAGGTTGAGATTGCGCCTATAGACCTCAAACATGGGAGAAGGTAGAGGCTTGGTGAAGATGTCTGCAAGTTGATCTTTTGAAGAGATAAACCTGACTTGTAGTAGCTTTTGTGCAACATGTTCCCTCACAAAATGATAGTCAATCTCAATGTGTTTAGTCCGTGCATGGAACACCGGGTTTGATGACAGAAACGTAGCACCGATGTTGTCACACCAAAGGACCGAAGGATGTGGCAGAGCAACTCCTAGCTCTCGAAGTAGGGACTCAATCCATATAAGTTCGGCAGTCGCATCGGCAACCGACTTGTACTCAGCTTTTGTGCTGCAGCGGAAAACAGTGGCTTGCTTGCGTGCACTCCAGGCGATCAGATTAGGACCCAAGAACACAGCATGTCCCCCCGTAGATCGCTTGTAATCTGGACACCCAACCCAATCAGCATCAGAAAATGCAGAAAGAACTCCGGAGGAACTAGGGCGCAGGTGAAGACCAAATGAGACAGTGAGACGCACATAACGCAGTATGCGCTTCACAGCAGACCAGTGTACATCAGTAGGTGCATGAACATACTGGCACACCCTGTTAATCGCAAAGGAGAGATCAAGACGCATGATCGTCAGATACTGCAAACCACCAACAATACTCCTGTACTCAGTAGCATCCTCAGGAGATAGAAGAGCACCACCAGCAGCTGAAAGTTTGTCAGTGGAGGACATGGGCGTAGGCGATGTCTTGCACTTGAGCATACCAGCACGGCGCAAGAGATCAAGAGAGTACTTCTTTTGGATGAGAGCCAAACTGCCACGAGACTGATGAGCAACCTCAATACCCAGGAAGAAATGAAGCTGTCCCAAATCCTTAACTGCAAAATCACAACCAAGTGCAGTCACAAGAGTATCAGCAGCCGTCAGAGAGGAGCTCACCAGGACAATATCATCCACGTACACGAGGAGGTACATGGTCACACTCGGTCGCTGAAACAAGAACAGTGAAGTATCAACCGTTGAAGAATGCATCCATGAGTGCGTAGAGCTGAAGCTAGGCGAGCATTCCAGGCAGGAGGAGCCTGCTTCAGTCCATATATAGCCTTCGTCAGACGACGGAGATGATAAGGCTGAGTGTGATCAACAAATCCAGGTGGTTGCCTCATGTAAACCTCTTCTTCAAGCAATCCATGAAGAAAAGCGTTTTGCACGTCAAGCTGATGGAGAGACCAACTGCGAGAAACTGCCAGAGACAGAAGAAGTCGAATAGTGGTAGGCTTAACAACTGGGCTGAATGTATCCTCATAGTCCAGGCCCCGGCGCTGTTTAAAGCCCTTAGCCACAAGGCGCGCTTTGTAGCGCTCAATGGAACCATCTGCATGTTTCCTCACCTTGAACACAAACTTCGAATCAATGATGTTGACGCGAGACAGAGGGGAAACAAGTGTCCAGGTCTTATTCTTCATAAGAGCATTATATTCTTGTTCCATAGCAGCCCTCCAGTGTGGAATACTCATAGCGGCTTGATAACTGCGTGGTTCGGCGGTTGGATCATCCACAGCATGAGCCAGGCAAGCAGCAAGATATGTGACCGTGCCATCAGTGCGCTCCTTGGGACGGACAATGCCACTGTGGCTGCGAGTGTGTGGACGTTGCGGAGGAGCGAACACAGGGGCCGGCGGGACATCCGGAGCAGACGGGGCCAATCCAGAGGACTCCAGCAAAGAAGGACCGGGTGACAGTGGACCGGGCAACGGCGGACCGGGTGACAGCGGGCCAGCCGACGTAGGCCCCGACATCGTGTGAGCCGTTGCGGGCCCGGGCGAAGTAGGCGGCAAGGACGCCCGCGCGGATGGCGGTGGCGACAACTGAGGGGAGTCCAGGCGAGGAGGCGGCGATGTAGGCTGCTCAGAGGAGGCCATCGCGAGCTCCGGCCCAGTCGCAATAGACAACATGGGCTCCGGCCCAGTCGCAGTTGGAGACAGGGCGCCCGGGGCGGGGTCGAGGGCGGGCGGCGGTGCATGCACTTGCACCGGCCGATCGACGTGCGCCACGGGCAACGTAGTGGGTCCATCAGGGAGGAGTTCCAGGCGAGCTCCACGTCCAGTTCCTGCACCATGATTAGGTAACAACACAGGCGAATATGCAACATCTTCAAATTGGCCAGGCATAAGAGGAGATGAATGCATAGATGGTGCTGAGATGGATGATTGAGGCATGGCAGAAAAGGGAAAGACGTTCTCATCAAAAACAACATCCCGAGATATGTAGACTCGATTGGTTGGGACATGGAGACACTTGTAGCCTTTATGGAGAGAACTATACCCTAAGAACACACACTTTTTGGAGCGAAACTCAAGTTTGCAATCATTATAAGGACAAAGATGAGGCCAGCAGGCACACCCGAACACCTTAAAAAAGGTATAGTCGGGAGTTTCATCTAAGAGAAGCTCAATAGGAGTTTTCATATTAAGAACACGTGTAGGTATTCTGTTAATGAGAAAACACGCGGTAGCAAAAGCATCACTCCAAAAACGAAAAGGTACAGAAGCATGAGCAAGAAGTGTGAGGCCGGTCTCAACTATATGGCGATGTTTGCGCTCAACAGCGACATTCTGCTGATGTGTATGTGGGCATGATAAACGATGAGAGATCCCAAGCTTATTAAAGAAAGTGTTGAGGTTGCGATATCCCCCCCCACACCATCTGACTGAACATGGATAATTTTATGCTTGAGGAGACGTTCAACATGCAATTGAAACTGAATGAATATATCAAACACATCAGATTTGCGCTTAAGAAGATAAAGCCATGTGAAGCGACTATAGGCATCAACAAAACTGACATAATAGTTGTGACCACTAATAGATGTTTGTGCTGGACCCCACACATCAGAAAACACAATTTCAAGAGGATTCTTTACTTCTCTAGTAGATGAAACAAAAGGTAGCTGGTGACTCTTGCCTTGTTGACAGGCATCACACACGAACATCTCTTTATTGGTAGACACTAATGGCAGCTCATGGCGGTGGATTATGTGGTGAACGATGGGTGTAGTGGGGTGACCAAAGCGAGAGTGCCACTGGTAAGGCGACACACGAACACCGCTGTAGACGCACCGGGCGGATGGATCCTCCAAATGGTACAAGCCTTGGCTCAACCGGCCACTAAGCAGAACGTCCCGGGTTGCCCGATCCTTAACAAAAAGATTAAACGGGTGAAATTCACATAGGACATGATTATCAAGGGTGAGCTTAGGGACAGATAAAAGATTACGAGTCACCGAGGGACGCGTAAAACATTACAAAGATAGAGTTGCCTAGAGGGATGACTAGTTAAAAGAGATGCTTGGCCAATGTGAGAGATGGGCATACCTACACCATTGGCGGTGTGAACCTGATCATGCCCGTAGTAGGGCTGGTAGGTGGAGAGTTTGTTGAGATCGTTCGTCATGTGATCCGTGGCGCCAGTGTCCATGTACCAGGCTGGATCAACGGGGTAGGATGGTGTGTATCCCTGCTCGATGCGTGGGTCCTTGCCCTTGGCGGTGATGTGGGTAGCTGGGGCGGCAGCAATGTGGGCTGCCGGGGCGGCGGCGGGGGGACCAAAGTCTACCATGGCAAATTGGCGCTCGTTGCCCTTGCCGTCATTGCCGATGCCAAGGAAGCTCCTCTGAAAGCGGTGGTGACACTTGGAGGCGACATGGCATTCACGACCACATAGCTGGCACATCACCCTAGTGTTAGGGCCCCCACCCAGGGTTGATGCAGGGGGTGGGGTGGCCTTCTCAGGCGACGGGGCAGGGGGCGCTGGCCGCGAGAAGCCCAGAAGGCCGCCGGCTGGACGATGATGTTGGTGGAGGAGCGACGAGCCTCGACGCGTTGCTCGGTGAAGAGGAGGCGTGAGTAGAGCTCATGAGGAGGCATCGCTGGCTTGGCGTTGTGAACAGCCTCGGCAATATTGTCGTAGTCGGCGTCGAGGCCTTTGATGACAAAGCCGGCAAACTCCTCATCGCTGAGCGGCCGACCAATAGAGGTGAGTGTGTGCGCCAGCACCTTCATCTTGTTGAAGTAGGTCGTGGCGGAGGGGTCCAGCTTCTTAATGTCGGCGAGCTCGCTGCAAAGGGCCATCGAGCGGGAGGTAGAGACCTGGGCAAAGGCGTGCTCCAGGGTCGTCCAGGTGTCCATGGAGGTGGCGGCGAAAAGACAGAGACCTGCGACCCCATCGCCGAGGGAGCCCTGGATGGCAGAGAGGATCGCCCGGTCCTGCTGCACCCACATATGGTGTTCCGGGTTAATGGTAGGGCCGTGTACGGTGGGGATGACATGCGGAGGACACGGTAAGGAATCGTCCACAAACCCTAGGAGAGATCGGCTGCGGAGCAGCGGTAGGACCTTGCGCGCCAGAACAGGTAGTTGTCCGGCGTGAGTCTGATGGCGATCAAGTTGTTGAAGTGGAACGGCCCGGCGGGCGTGATGACGCCAGCAGCAGGGGCGGAGGTTGGCTGAGCCACGGCGGGAACCACAGCTGCGACCGATGCCACGGGTGGCGGCGCGGGAACGATCGGGATCACGGCCGCGGGTGGTGCCGTGAGCTAGGATGCAGGTGGCTCCGTGGGCAGCGCCTCCCTCGAGGTTGCCGGGATGATGGCGAGTGTCAAGGAGGATCCAGAGGGGGCCATCGCGGGCGGCGGCAGCGCGACTGGTGCTGAGGCCGTCTCGGGCGGTGATGGCGGAATCGGCGCTGAAAACAGGGAGCCGACGGCGGTGGAGCCAAAGAACTGAGGCACTGACGGAGCCAGGGGGCGAGGTGGGAGGTTGAGGAGGGCGGCAAGCGACGGGGGATTGACCCGGAGCTGGCGGCGCCCGAAGCGGAAGCGGTCATGGCGCCGGCGGCAGCAGCGCTAGGGTTTAGGGTTTCGGTGGTGCGGCGGCGGCGGGTGGAGTAGAAGACCTAGGTTAGGCTCTATACCATGTAAAACATAGGTTTTGAGGGAACTGGCTCAACCCTCTATGGGGTGGCCTATCACATATATATAATGATGACATACAAGTCCAATACCAATACGGTATGGTTTACACAGTAGGACTACAATACGAAAGTCTAACAATATCTAAAAAAAACGTATAGGCCGTGCATCCAGGGGTTTGATTACCCGGATTATAAAACATGTTGACCATCGATTGGGGTTCAGAATCATGAGGGTGAATGAGTGGAGCTGGTTGGAAGCGTGCAACTATAGATGTGTGTAGTGCGCACGCGCACCATGCATGCACGTACCATGGATGCAGTACGTGCGTCGGGCTGCTCGATTGATGGATGTAACTATATACTCCCTCTGTTCCTAAATGTAAGTATTTGAAGAGAATTTATTATGGACCACATACGAAACAAAATGAGTGAATCTACACTTTAAAATGCATCTATATACATCTGTATGTGGTTCATAGTGGAATCTCTACAAAGACTTATATTTAGAAATGGAGGGAGTATTCTCGTAGCATCATCGTGCATGCTCCATATGCATAGAGTGAGATGCTCATTGGTTCGTCTATGCTGGTGATGTCGCATTTGTTCATCTATATAACCTAATTAATGATGCCCTTGTGCTGGGGTCATACATTTCCATGCAATCGATCTGAAACAGAAGCCAAATTAGCAGTAGGAGTAAGTTGGCCAGAGACGGCTTACAAAAACAGAAGCCAAGCTATCGGACTGTCCTCTCCGATGGAAATACAAACTAGTTTTCCTAACCTTTTACTCCGTGACTCCAATCTCGATACGCAACACATTAATCCATCTCCGTCGAAACGAGAGGCCTGCCTGCACCTACGTGATCTTATTGTTTACAACGCCGTCACCATGGCCATGGCGTCTGCTCCGGCTCCGCTCCATCAGCCGGCCTCTTCCTCCGGCGCATATTCCTGGCTCCTCCTCTTTGGGCGCTCAACTCGAAAACGGTGTTCTCTACGGCTCGCCGCCGGTACCGTTTCTTGATACATATGCCTTGCATGTTACCTTTACTGTTACCCATATTGCTTGCATCGGCCACATCCAGTGGCGGAGCCAGCGTGTAAGCATTGGGTTCAATTCAATCCAATGGATTTTTCACGCCACGTACATGCATACACCTTGTCGCTTGTTATTTTTTTAGACAATCACGCGAAGCTTTATTTAACTTGTGCCAACGTTCAAAGGTACAAAAGACAGATTACCAGGATTGCCTAACCACACATGACGGCCAATCCCCAAATTCAAACTATGCTTCGCTAGATTGTGAGCTTCGAAATTCGGGCTCCTAAACTCATGTACAAAAGTACACGAAATAAATGAGGAACTATGATCTATGATCTCTGTAGAATAGCTCCATAGATAGCCGGCGTTTTGTTCTTGATGTCGTCCGCAACGACTTTGCAGTCAGAGGCGACATGTATCCTGCGAATATTAAGGTCTTCAGCTAGCGCTAATGCCTCCTTGACTGTTAATGCTACGAGCGTTGATGGGTCACTGATTCCCTTGACAACCAAAGCTGATGCTCCTTGAAACATACCAGCGTGATCATGGCATATGGCAGCGTGATCATGGCATATGGCAGCAGCAACTCCACATCCTCTGTTGGCTACGATCGCCGCATCCACATTGATCTTTGCACACGATTCAGGTGGCGCAATCCAGCGACAAGTTCTCGCCGCTTGCTGTTGTACCTGTCCGCTCCCCACTCCAGCGATAATTTGCAAGTCGGCTATGTATGCTTTGATGAACAGATTAGATCCTTGGGGGCTCTCGAAAACTCCCTCATAGATAGCCTTGCGCCGAGCTCTCCATGTGGCCCACAGTGTAACCATCATCAGAACAAAATGCTCTTGAGATAGTTGGTCATGCATCTCTAGTAGCCAGTGTTTTGTGTTAGGATTCGTGTTCATACTCAGAAGTTGCACCACCTCATCCTCCGAGAGCGCCCATATGCACCTTGACATAGTACACTCCAAGAGTACGTGTCTCCATGAGTCTTCCCTCCCGCACAACAAACATCGATGAGTTTCTGACATGTGTCGGTGGTGCAGTAGGTCCGCCGTCGGCATAGTGTGCCTCGCCAGCCGCCATAGGAAGACCCTGAGTTTGGAAGGTACCTTGATATTCCACAACGTTGTCCAATCCCTTCGGTCGGCGTTAAGTGTCGAGCCAGCAGGGATCTGTTCCAGCCAGTTCCCTCGTTCCTCCTTCCTGGTCATGATCATCCGGTATGCTGAACTTACTGAAAATCCGCCGCTCCTCTCGGCTGACCAGGCCCAAAAATCTTCCACCGCCCTAGTGCAAATGGGTATGGACAGTATGGCTTCAGCATCAAAACGCACAGTGGTCCAGATCAGTTCCTCCTTCCACGACGCTGTGGTCGTATCTATGAGTTCAGCCACCAACTCGGGCGGGTTAGGAGTAAGAGATGTGATCGGTCTAAACGGTCCCATTCTCTGCAGCCAGTTGTCACTCCATATATTTGTCGTTTGCCCATTGCCGATACGCCTAACAATGCCTTGCTTCAGAATGTCTCTTCCATCAAGAACAGCCCTCCAAATCTGTGATGGATGATGGCCTAGCTCTGCCTCCAAGAAGCCTGTGTTAGGAAAATATGCACCCAGTAGAAAATCTTAGTTCAACCCATCAAGCTAGCACCACACCGGCCAGAATCCTCTCAGCCCATAAATTCTTTTTTTTTACTGGCTCCGCCCATAAACTCTTTAAAACATCAATGGTCCAACCAAAAGCCCACAGCTATTTCTCAAAAAACAAAAGAAGCCCACACGATAAATGTGAAGGCATACGATCCCATCCGCGCAGCATGCTCGGCCGTTCGATTTACATACCATGTATACGCAAGTAACGCAGCACGCTACGCGCCTCGCGTCTCCTTGTCGTCTCTAGCTCCCATTGCGGCGGCTAGCAGGCAGGTCGGCCGTCGGCCGCGGCCGGCAATTGAAGTACAAACTCAAGAACGAGGTTACATCGGCCCTCTGTGCATGTGTTTTAGCCCACCACACCTTTACGGTATTACTCTTTGCCCTAAGTTTCTAGTAACTGCGTTTTCCCTGAACTGATCTAGGTTTTGAAACGATGTTTTTCAAAGAGAAATTGATCGCCACGTTCAGATAATGATGCAGACTCTTCAAGGCCACCCGTTAGATGTAAACAAACTGCATCGAAAGTCATTGCTTCAAGTAATCTTCCAAGGCCTTCTACATATGTAGAGAGAAACTAATTTAGATGCTTGGCCGATTGGAAGAGAATCTAATATTAGACCAGAAATCCTAAGATGCTCGTCGAGGAGATGGAGGTTTTATAGGCCTGGTTGGCCTGCACCTGCCGGAACTTGGCCTCCCGCTCCTCCCGCACCATGTCCGTGTAGCCTGCACCAGCGAGGAGGGTGGCGCCGGCTCGTCCTCGGCGGCGTCCTCCATTTGGACGTCGTCGACCTCCGTCTGCCTGCCGGCCTGCCAGCCGGCAGCAATGGCCATCGTCTCCCTCTTATCCTCAGACGAGAGGCTATCCTAGACGGCTTTGAGCGTGAGGACACCATGGCGGGCGTGGTGCCGTGAGGAGAAAGAGACCGGAGGAGGATGGTTGTGGCTATGGCCGGGGATGGAGTTTATATAGCGGGCGGATTGCAATGGGTCGCGGCATTATGTTTAATGGTGGGCAGCAGACAGGCGGACATGTGGCGTCAGAGTAGGTTCCTCGACACCGCATATCATTAATGTAGGACGGCGGATCGACGGCGTGTCGTTTGACGCATAGCAGTCGCCTGCACCGGGAAGCGGCGCGCGCAGCGCTTTCTCGGTCGGCGCGCCTAGTCTCTCGGTCGGCGCTCTCTCGATCGGCGCGCCTAGGTCAGGCAAAGCCCCCCTAGTTTTTTTGTCTCCGGTTTACAAGGAAAAGTGCGTCGAGTGGACCGATACAAAACCGTATTGGATGACACAACACATTTAGACCGCGTGGTCCGAACGGTTACAGATGGTTTGAGAATCGGCGTTGAAGATGCCCTCCTAGCTAGTAGGAGTAAGTTGGCTAGAGACGGCATATATAAAGAAAATGAAACCAAACAATCAGACTGTCCTAAAAGTCAAACTGCTTTTTGTAGAGTGAACGGTCCTGTTTGAAACGGTTATGGAGTATAACTTTTTGGTCTGTCTAGGGCACATTTAGATGTGCTCTAGTTATTGCAAATCTAAATGACTCAATCAAGTATAAAAAAAATGAAAAGAGAATAAAGAAAAAATACTTACTCGAATCGTTGTGTACGATAAATGATAGTATTGGATTTAAATGTGCAATACTTATGGCACGTCTAGATATGTGCTTTAGCAAAACTTTGACTTTTTCCTCCTTGACTTCCAAGCTAAGCGAGATATACAACACATTAATTGATCTCCGTCAATACAAGAGGCCTGCCTGCACGTACGTGGTGTTCTTGTCTACAACGCCGTCCACATTGCCATGGCGACGCGGCTGCTGCTCCGGCTCCGCTCCATCAGCCAGCCTCTTCCTCCGGCACATATCCCTGGCTCCTGCTCTTCGGGTGCCCAACTCGGAAATCATGTCCTCCACTGCTCGCCGCAGGTACGTTTCTATACTAAAGCAAAGACAATTATTTTGAGACGGAGGGAGTATATTCCTTGCATGTTTACTGTTACCAGATTGCTTGCACCGGGCCACATATGGACCTATAACATATATTTGGGTACATTACTTGAGCTCCTTCACGCTTTCATGTGCGTGGTTGCTTGGTATATTATCTTTGTGGGCGTTTTTATTGAGCCATATGTTTAATTATAGGGCATGCGGCAAATTCATGTCTTGCCAAGAGCAGTACCCAACAACAGTCGGTTGTTTGGAGGAGGATCACGTTGGCATTCTTCGTCGTCCAAGCCACCCCGCCCTCGCCGCATCCTCACGAATGTGCTCTCTGCTGCGTCCTTCTCCGCTGCCGGCCTTCTCATCGATGACACATCATCGGAGGATAAGCAGAAATCGCCGCCCATGGGCCCAATCGATAGTGGAAGCAAAAAGAAGAAGACTCACAAGAGGGACTGCACCAACGCTCTTCTCGCCATCAATGTCATGTACGTGACCCAGTGTTAAACTTTAGTTATCCTTCTATCTTTTGAATCAAAGTGGCTTCTTAATTTAGGCATCCGCTTGTTGAAATCTTGTTCTTCCTTTTTCGCTTGCTCGCTCGCGTCGAAGGGTTTACGTCGTGGATGTAGCAGCAAGAGGGAGGCTTTCTCTGTGCGGAGCTATGGTAGGTTTGTACAGTTTGTGGGTTCAAACTCCATTCAAGTGTATTTGCAGGTCAATATCAATTAATGCTGAACTAATCCGAGATGATTTTGCCATGGATTCAAGGTCAACGAGATGGTCAAGAAAGGGCAGATCTGGCGTTTGGTGACACCATGTTTCCTTCATGGTGGTCTTATTCATCTTGGGGTACATGTTCCTGCTTGTTTCAGTTGACATTAATGTTACACTCTTAGATAATTCATTGCAGCTGCTAATTAACTTCATATATATCATCGTGATGATCCATGCTAGGTAAATAGTTTCACTTTGCATGATATTGGGCCTATGGTGGAAGAGGTCACTGGCCCTGCAAGATTTCTAACTATTTATTTCACTTCGGCACTGGCAGGTAGGTGTTTCTTCATCTTTTACCTCTCCCCTTCCGATAACGCACAATATTTGTTATTTTTGTAGTGTTAATGTGATAACCGACTCTTTGTTGTCGAAATTGCTATAACAGGTTCACTCATGAGTTACTGTGCTGGCATCGAATCTTCTGTTGGTGCGTCCGCTGCTATTTGTGGATTGGTATGTCCGTTTATTGCAAATAATACATTTTTAGAAATTTGTGCTTAACCGCTTAACCCCATAGTGATTTATAATTTGCCCAGGAATATGACATTATTGTGAACTAGCCACTTACAGATGAGAACATGGGCTTTGTTCCCACAGTTTTCTATAATTAAGCTTCTATTGACTAAAACCGTCACATCAAGGTGCATGATTCAACTGATCAGAGATCGCTCTCGTCCTCTACGTAGACACTATTTGAAGCATGGAAATAAAGTTTTTATTATAAGATGATAGTTGTATGAAAAGTGTGAGCCCTCTTGTTCTATTGAACCAAATATAGTGCCTTGGAACCTAAGTAATTTGTTCTGCATTAACAGGTATTGCCACACCACACATTTAGTCAACAACTAAAAACCCACGTGCATAATATAGATATATTCTGAATGTCAAAATCTTGTATCCCTCACATGGTTTTTTTGTATGACATGTTTTTCTTCTAAAGGTAAATGTTAAAAGAATTATGTGACCTACATATACAACATATTGCACATCTTGAATAAACTGGCATGTAATCCACTTGTGCATTCAAAATATTTCCTACTTGTGATTACCACCATTGTATTTTGTGACCGGGCCAAGTCATTAAGATGGACTTTCTTGCTTCTCACTACACTACCTTCTATCTTGATGATCAGATTGGTGCACAGGCGGTTTATATGTGGAGGCACCGAAACCATTTGGAGAAAGCAAATGTAACTTTAGGGCGAATTGCATTTGATGTTGTAATCAATGCGGTACGTAGTGATTTACTTTTTCGATCGTTTGATTATAAGCTTAGTTTGTCTTCTCTTTTCTGCCATGCGTTTGTTGAATTTCATGTGCAGATCTCATATGTTTGTTTGTGTGCAGGGCGTTGGCCTCTACGTAATGAAACGCATAGACAACTGGGCTCATGTAGGTCTCCTAATTAATAGCTCTATCCATGTACAATCCATTCAGATATTGTATGAAATGCTTAATTAGTTTATACTTGGGTTGATTCACATGCAGTTAGGAGGCTTGCTTGCGGGAGTGGTTGTTGAATGTTTTGTCGGTCCACATTGGAAGAAGCTAGGTGTTGCAGAGGATAGAACGAAGGTGATCCAAGACATGGCACCTCTTGCTCGGCTAACCAATGGTGGTATAAGACCACAAAAAACAGTCTTTACTGAGACAGAAGAAGGGTTGTTCGCAAAGTGAAACACATGAATATTCCAGCCTCCAAAGTTGACTTGTTTTGGTGAGACTAGTCGATGGATTGGAGCAAACCTGTTGTACTACTTCCGAAGAGTCTAGACTTCTTATGATATTGTTACTAGTCTCTTATGATATTGTTACTAGTCCAAAGCCACCTGCTATATATAGTACTAGTATAATACCCGTGCGTTGCCACGGGCTCTTGAAATATTTTGCTTGAATTATGTAAACATAATGCATGTAAAAAAAGATAGCACAGGTATAATCGAGTAATAATTTAAGTCCACTTCACTTACATTGTAAACTGTTAATAAAAGGCAATTTGACAATGCATACATATAGTGCGATGATCGAAATAAAAATTTGTTACAAATTAATATCTATTTGATGCTTTAACAAATTCTTGCACAATAACCTTCCACCATGACCGCTCCACCACCATCCTGAGGCTCGACATGAGTCAACTTTAATCGTGTCAAATATACATTGTTTGGATCCTCATGCACATTAAGCAACATTCTTAATTTTTTTCTACCTATAAACCACTATTCTTCTTCGTCTTCGTTCTCCTGCTCCTCTTCACTTACTATCTCTACATTCCCTGTCCAAGCCAACCGCAACCATCAATGGCCCATCCGGCTCAAAATCCCCAAACCTTCTACACCCAGACTACGAATTTTGAGGGACTTTTTGCCAATATTTACTCCTTTCAAGTCTGCAAACAACAATATTAATGTAAAGTAATTAGTGTAAAGTGGTTTATGCCCACTCATGGCCAGTACAACCACAAACTCTGCCGTCTCGCCTACATGATGTGCGTCCACTCCCACAATTTTCCCCCTTACTCTGGCGAGGCCTCCATTACTTCCGAATATTTTGTTCGGATTATTTGCCATCAAGGATAAATTAGCATATGTGATAAAAGTCCCTATGATTTGACACTATAGAGGTAGAGCAACATGAAAAATAAAAGATCATGCTTCTAATCTTTGGACTTTTGTAGTTTAAAAAAATGGCGATAATCTTACAACATTTTTCAGACTCCCGTCCTAATTGAAAATGATTGATGCATTAAGGAACACCTATGGAATCCAAAAAAAACTAATAGCAAGCGACAGTGACATGGATGGCTACCTTGTTGCTTTGGAAGTGGATGGCATGAGCCGTCCCCCATATGCACGAAACAGTCCCAGCCATGCACAGTTAGCCAAGAAACATTGGGTCAAAACAAGGGTGTTGGTACCTTGAGCAACGACGCCATCACGTTGATAAATGCCCAACCCAATTGCTTGTCGCCATCCTCGGCCACCACCTGGACACACTCCTCTAGACCCAGGCGTTTCGAACGACATCCTCCCTGCTTCCCCTGGGCGATGGCCGACTACCGTAACTTCTCTGGAGCGAATCCTTCCAAAGCGCTGCCGACAACATCGTCCCTGTGGCGCTGCTCCTTCCTTTTCGTGCCTTTTGCTTCATTGACCTCCTTCCTATGAAGTTTTAGTAACAAGGTACATTTCAGTAATCAGTAAAAAAAATGCAGATATTAGTACAAGAAAAATGAGCCACTTGACAAAGTTTTAGTAGAAATCAGATTTTCGTACAACAAGATATTTTAGTACGTACTAAAAAGAATAGTACAAGGGCAATCATCCGAACAATATCATCAGAAGTATGAAACTGAACCTTTAGTCGCAGCAGGTGACTACCCTTGTCATCTCAAGATTCAAGCCTCTCCTCTTATCTTGTTCTCCGAGCATGCACTAAAAACTGCAAAAAATACAGAACTATGTGGAAGACAAATCTCCCAGCTTGTTTATGATTCAGAACTCAACTGCATTCAGGCCAATACGTAGCATCTCAAGGATCTAGGTAAATACCTGGAACAAAACTCAATGAAGAACCATAACGTCAGTCAAAACTAAACATGGAAATTTTGAACTCACTGACTTTATGTCAGTCCAGTAGAATGCCCGTGCATTGCTACGGGCTACAATGCATATAAATAAATCAAAAAAATAATTAAATTCTAAAGTGGAAGCTCATTTCTCCCTCCTACTTTCGAGTGTGAACGTACATCAAACGGACATCTAATAGGATCCCCAAAATTCAACCGTCTGGAGAATAGGGTACCTTCAAATCCATGCATATCCATATGCGAGGAAGAAATATGGTTATCCAGACTATCTGCCATGTTATCTCTAACATGTGCGGACCGAACAAATTAAAAAAAACACCCACGACGCACCCTTCTCCTTCCCTGCCGAACCCTCACCTCCCCGCTCGTTTCCCGCCATAGCGGGACATTTTTCACTGGAGCCATCTCCATTGAAACCAGATAACGCCCATCTCACCTTCGTCATGTCGCACTCTCTTCTTCACATTGTATTTCCCCACGGACCGCCGAGGAGTCCCCCGCCAACCGCCCCGCTCTCCGTTCTGTTCCCCTCCCCTTGTGTTTCTGTCGATAGGGGGGGGGGGGGTTGTGTGCCACCTATGACACCCTCCGAGCCAAGAAGGCAGATCTGATGTCTCCTTAGCCATTTTCAGATTGTAACATATAGTTCCCCTCCCCATGTGTTTGTGTGGAACCAACGTCGGGGGTCAGCCGAGCGCCACCCTGGCGCTGGTTTTGGCAATGCTCCATGTGCCCAGAGATTCCGCGTGATCCACCGATGCAGTGAAGGCAGGATATCCTTGTTAGTACTGTATATATGTCATTAGGGCCTCTTGTACTGCCTTCAAGATTAAAAAAATAGATCTATACAAGAAAAGCAGATCCTTCAAAATTGCAATATCAACAAATATTACACCTATGCATTACTAAGGTCTAAGGAGTATTAAAATATGAGATTTACAGGAAACAAATTGGAAAACTATTGAGATATTTCAATAGAGAAAACATATATACAAGGGAATATATTGCTTCAATTCTCACCTTTTCAGGCCTGTCACCACCATCGTAATTATATGTGTCTTTATCCCTCTAGGTAGGGCTGGAAAAAAAGCTCGAAGCTCGCGAGCTAAACAAGTAGCTCGTGACTCGACTCGAATCGACTCGAACTCGAAGAATAACAAGTCGAGCCGAGCTTTAGTTTAAGATAGTTTATAGACCAAGTTAAACGAGTCAATCTCACGAGTACTCGTTTAACTCGTTAGGCTCGATACAATAGATCAGCCACTCCCAATACAAAGAAAGATCAGCCACTAAACAGCCTACTTCCGAGGCGCACAACCCAAGGCCGAGCAGTTGAAGGACTAACCTCCTAGGAGACTCACACGTTACAAGAAAATTACAATTCTATAGTGATATATAAGTTTAATATATACATAATCAATTTTTATCATATTTGAGGGCTTTATGTTCATATCTTAAACGAGCTTAACGAGCTAAACGAGCCAGCTCGGGAGTTATACGAGTCGAGCCAATCTTGGGTTTGAACTCGTTATAGTAACGAGTCGAGTCGAGCTAGCTCGTTAACGAAACGAGCTCTAGCGAGTCGAGCCGAGCTGGCTCGACTCGGCTCGAATTCCAGCCCTACCTCTAGGACTACAGGAGAAAAATGCATATGCACACGTTAGTGGGTACCATGTTAACAAAAGAAAGTTCTTTCGATTAACAATAGCAGTACCATGAATGTTGTTCCACTTCTCTACAGCGCAATGGTTGCCTGGCACTGAAAAGTCTATCTCATTCTTACCTGCTGAATGGTTTCCTTTAGCTGTCGCTATTCTTTATGGATATACCGTTGCTGGCCTAACTGTCTCTCGTGAAATCACGTTAGAGCATGTGTGACTGGACTATATATTCCCTCCATCCGAAAAAGCTTGGGACAAGCTTTTTTGGATGGAGGGAGTATGTTGGACTGGAATATATGTGTCTCGGCTGGACTGGACCTATCCGGCCGTTAGATACTTGTGGTGTGAGGAATGAAAGGAACAGTGTATACAGATGAGTAAATATGGTACTATATAAATGCAAAGGTATCACTACTATTGTCTGTTGGTCTAGTGAGAAATGACGTAGCTCTTTTGCCACCAAATTATCCTGGAACATGCAAATACAGTACAAAAAGATGTTGGATTTGCCCGCTGAATAACAAATTCAGTTAGAATTTCATGTCGGCAGCAATCAAGATTTCTTATTGCCATTACGAAAGGACGAAGCAGAGTAGAGATAGCAGCAACTGGCCACCAAATGTTCGGACTACGATTGTTTGAGAGCACGTGGTAAAATCTTGAAGTTATTTTGGAGCTATCAAATACTGCAATCCATATGATCATATATTACATCACATAAGAATAAGATGCTACTGTAAATGATATACTTACTGAATTTAATTTATCAGGTAATCGTTCAGTCACTACAACATTATTTAGTTCTGCAAACATCTTGATTAATAGATTACGGGATACCTTTAGAAGACTTGATGTAACCAACGTGTGACTAATCCATCCTGTCAAGTTTGTTGGGAATTCCAATAGCATGTACTGCAGGTAATCATGCGAAACAAATTCTGGAATATAAAGAGGGACAACAAAGAGTTATAGGTTGAAGTGGTATATAGTTTCAAACGATTACCTGATAAACATAGTGTCAGTCTCCAACTCTGCAATAATGACCTCTTATGCAGGAACCTACAAGAAACTGAGGGAAATACATATACAAAATCAAGCTGTACATTTGACAGTACTTGGTAAGAATGGTAAGATACAGATAATTAAAGTACATAACTTGCAAAACAATTTGTTTGCTGCATTACGATTACAAAACACATCAATCAATGCATTTCTAAGATTGTAAACCTGAACCTCCACAGTTAGTACTCCATGACAAAGAGCAAAAGCAATGCATCGATGCATAACCAACCCACACGGGGATGCCAACATTCACCTAGAAAACCTGCTGGAAGTACAATATCCCTGACAGCCCGGGGAATCGAAGAATTCTCCTTTTCATCTTTGACAGTGTTCATCAAAGATTCATCATGATTCTTCCAATGAACATGCAGCTTAAAGTTGCCATCCAACAAATACCTGATAGTCACGTCAATCAGACAATGAGAAACTCTCGCAAATACAGACTTGATAACTCTTTGCAAATTCAGTCAGGCATATCAGCAAACAAATGGACGGCTGCTATTGGATTTCAGAAGAGAAGATACCAATCTGTTGCGGCCACATTCCTAGGCAGATGTGGCGTCCATGGCTGCTGAGTCATGCGACCTTTGGCAAGTATGCAACCAATTTCAGAAGAGAAGATACCAATCTGTTGTGGCCATGTTCCCAAGCTGATGTGGCGTCCATGGCTACTGTGTCATACGATCTTTGGCAAGTATGCAACCAATTAGAACTGAATGTTTCAGAGATGGTATGAATTAATTAGACTTATAACTAAATTGCTGAGATTAAACATACATTACTTCGGCCTTCAGTCCTAGCAGCTGAAACACATGAAGAAGGCAATTGATTTGCAAAAAATAAAGGGGGTGATGGAGAGAACATGTAACTCACTCAAGAATTACACAACCAACACGAATATATTACAGAGCATTATAAAAATTATTAACTTTAAAGTATGATCCTTGAGATAAAAAATAAGATAGTGTTTTTTATTCAATCGCCATATTTTGAACTGATACTTCGAAACAAACCTGTTGTGACATTTTGCTAGCAATCAGGTCACTGAAGGTGGGGCGGTGTCGGACGAAAAATAAGCAGTTTGGATTATCCACATACCTCTATTGGTTTACCATATCACATGATGCAGCCGATGTGCATAAAATCAATAGCCGTGGGGAAGATTTGTGTTCTTTGCTCTTCTCATTCATCATTCATACTGCTAGCATGGAGAAAAAGCATTGTTGCCCATCTCTTATTTGAAAAGATCGCAAAATCCAAAAAAGGATGAAATGTAGAGACTGCGAGAGCAATAGGAATACCACCGATGGATCCCCTCAGTGGTCGTATGTTGATTGAATATTTGCCGCTGAGGATCTGTACTTGAGGCAGGCCTCGAGGCGTTGGCATCCAGCACTCCTTTGTCTCGGTGCCCAGCGGCAACGGCGCCAAGGGGGACGGCTCGTCGGCGCCGCCACCGTCTCCTCACCGGCAAGATCGGCCTCCAGTCTCGCGTTGAGAGGAAGAAACGGGCGGGCAGGCAAGTACCTGCACTTGCCGGTGCGCGGCGGCAGTACCCGCTTGATCTGCGCCTGCATCTGCTCGTCGGCGCCGAGCGCCTCCTCCTCGCCGCGCACATCATGGGGGGTTCCTCGTCGGCGCCGCGCTCCCGGCGCTCTACATCCTCGACGGCCTCCAGTCCGGGGACACCACGGGGATCGCCGCCGAGAGTGAGAGAGAAGGTGGGGGCCGGGCTTAGCCGGGATCGGGGGAGCAGATGGGGGGCGGGCGGCGCCGGGAGCCGGGGAGGAGGTCAGGGGCTGGCGGCACCGGTGGCGGCGAAGGGATCTAGCGGTGGTGGTGAGGGGACGAAGGGCGGCGGCGGCGAACGAGGGCTTAGAGTTGGGCAACTGTTTCTCGCTCGAGGGCAAGAGACCTCGGTCGTACGTGCGGGTGGTTGGTTTGTGATTTTTTTTCGCTGGTTAATTTTCGCTGGTTTGTTTTCGTTCGTGACAGATGGGTGCGACGGGAGGTTAGGCGCGTGGGGACGGGTGTGGGACTCGATCGTGGGGTTTTCCTTGGTTTTTCGCGGCTGAGCGGGAGGTGGGAGGAAGTACCAAAGAAGTACCAAAAAAGACCCGGTGAGGTGGGACGAAAATAAAACCCGGAATGCGACCTACCAACTGAGACATTAGAAGTAGAGATTTATCTTGGTTAACTATGTAGGATCTGTGGGCGTGTGGAGTTGTGTCTCCGGCGAATCTGTCTTTGGTGGATTTGCGCGGATCTGTTCGTCGTTCGTCTTCGTTCGTGTGTTTACAGGTTGGATTTTTTTGATCTACACTCTTCATCCGCGGCGGTTGCTGTTCTGGTGTGTTGGTTCTACGGGGCCTTAGCATGACGACTTCCCGACTGTCTACTACAACAAGGTTTGCCCGGCTCCGGCGATGGAGGGGCGATGACAGCGGCGCGCCTTCGGCTCGCTTCAGTGCTTGTAGTCGTCGCCAGGTGGTCTACGAATCTAGATGTAATTTTTATTATTTTTAGTGCTCGTTGTACTACCATGATTGAAGATGAATAGATTGAAAATTTTTCCGCAAAAAAAAACTATGTAGGAGTAACTAAAGCCTGCTTTTTGTTCATGAATAATTCATGGTTCATACAGCAAATTGTGTGTCTATCTATGTTCTTCAAGTACTCCACTTCCCAAGTACTGCCTCCGTCCGGAGATACTTGTCATCAAAATGATTACAAGGGGATGTATCTAGACGTATTTTAGTTTAAGATACATTTTTTTTATCCATTTTGATGACAGGTATTTTCAGACGGAGGGAGTATGTTAATAATAACATCTCAAAAAAAGTATGTTGATAATAACGTACCCTGGTTTCACCGAAAACATTAGATCTATGTGTTTTGGGTCTATTTAGTTCGTGGCCAGATATAGAAAACAGGTATCAGCATTGAAAGAAACAACAAATTGCTCGCATTTGCGGATTTCTAGTGTCTAGAGGAGTGCCCGTACGTGGCAAGCGTGCACTTGCCGCTGCCCAGAAGAAAAGGCCGGCGCTGCGTGTATCGATCAATGTAGAGGCCGGGAGGATCTCCTTTTTTCAGAAAGAAACTGGGTCCCGATAACTGCCATACGTGTGGTGTATCGGGTAGTTGTGTCACACGACTCGTGTGGCATGGACAGCAACCAGCCCACACACCTACGAGTGGGCAAAATAACTAATGCCCACACACATCTTTTTTTTCCCTCCCGAACCCTCTCATACGCGTGCGTGTGGGCGAAGTTGATAACGCCCACACGTCCGTATGTTAGGCCTCGTACCCTCCTGGTCCCGCACGCGACGCGTGACGCCCACCGCGCGTCCGCAGTTGCCATGGTCCAGACCCTCGTCTATGTTCGTTTAACTGCAGTTGCCATGTCGCTGAACTACGGTTGTCATGTCGGACAACTGTAGTTGCCATGGTTGCTCAACTGCAGTTGCTATGTATGGTCTGATCTAATGTAGTTGCCATGATTTCATAATTTTAGGAGTTGCCACATACTAACACTAGGCAGTTGAGAGAGTTGCCATGTGCTCACAAGCATGCTAGGGCAGTTGCCATGTAAAAAGGAAGAGTTGCCATCTGCTAACGTGCACGTTAGGGCAGTTGCCATGTACGTGCACGTTGGGGCAGTTGCCATGTACCATACAAAAACACATGGCAACTCGGTAAAAGAGAGTTGCCATCTGCTTACGTGCACACTAAGCAGTTGCCGTGTACCCTGCAAAAGCACATGGCAACTTGGGTAAAAAAAGAGAGTTGCCACCTGCTTATAAAGCACACTAGGGGCAGTTGCCATGTGTGCTGCAAAAACACATGGCAACTAGCAGCTGGGGTGTGGGAGAGGAGACGGGCGTGTGGGCGAGATGGCAAATGCCCACACACCAGTCCTTGTGCGTGACTGAAAACTGGTGTGTGGGTGAACTGCTAAACGCCCACACATCGGCCCCTCCGTGTGGTAAAACGGATGTGTGGACGAACTATGTCACACACCACACACACGCCTTGTCCTACGTGGCACAAAAAATTAGCCAGATTGTGCCAAGATTCGTGCATATAGTACTGGACGGTGATGAATGCGTGTGATCGAGATAGTCAATGCCCACACGTGTGGGCGTTAACATTTCCGAAGAAAATTAGGGCAGCGCAGATCTGACTACGTAGAATTAATAACTAATCTAATCGGAAATACCCTTCCTAGACAAAAGAGTCCCGTTGGAAACAGTCCTAATAAAACTTTATGTGGATCCCTATCCGCCGACATTACATTATTACCATGAACGAACGGCCTGCAGGCACACACGTAGGCTATCTCGTCTAGGACGTCTGTCGCCCATGGCCATGGCGACGCCGACGCGGCTGCTGCTCCGGCTCCACCACTTCAGGCGGCCTCCTCATGCCGCCCATGTCCTCCGCCGCTCGCCGCCCGTTCGTACCGTTTCTTCTTTGTATACACATGCCCGTTCTTTCACTTTAACCGATCTGGACCCATGTTCCTCGGCTGAACTTTGCAGTCCCAGTCCATGGATGCGCAGGCCCTGCGGCACCTTCACGTCGCCTCGCCGCGGGCAGCAGGCAACAGCAGCATCCGGTGGTTCGGAGGATCACATGCACATGGGCTGTCGTCGTCGTCGCCGCCGCTGCCCCGCAGCCGCATCCACCGGGCGTTAGCGAATACCTTGGCCTGCACTTCTGCTGCCGCCCTCCTCGCCGGGAGCGGGAGCGGGAACGGGAACGACGACGACACATCAAATGACCAAGAGCTACCTGCAGGCGACAGGGAGAAGAGGCGGTGGACCGATGCTCTCATCGCTGTTTGCCTCATGTACGTTACTGATCGAGTGGTTTCCTTTTCCTTTTTTTACATGCACGCATGGTTTCCAATGGTAGCATTGACTCTCTTAATCTTCTGATTTCTCAACAAATAAATGAAACCAGCTGATTTCTGATGTTAATTTTTTTTTCTGCTTGCCTCGAATTGAAGGGTTCATGGTGTGGATGCCGCAACAAAAGGAAGGCTTGGTGTGTGGGGAACTAAGGTAGGTTTGTCAGGAAAATGTCCGATTTTCTCTCTTTCTGATTATTCATTAAGTGGAACATCCGCTGAAAACTCATTCTAGTGTATCTATATGTATTGTGTGTGGATTGTCATGCACCAATGATGTTGAATGCAACACTTATAATGATTTGTAATCGAAGTACAATGCCCTAATCAAAAAAGGGGAAATATGGCGTCTGCTCACATCGTCTTTTCTACACGGGGGTATTATCCACATTGGAGTACGTGTTCCTTCCTCTTTATTTTTTCCAATTGAGAGTAGTACAATCATCTGTACTCTACATAATGGTGCACGATTGCTAATTTCGTCTATATCATCGTGATCGATGGTGGATGCAGTTAAATATGTTCTCTTTGGATGATATCGGGCCTATGGTGGAAGAGGCTATTGGCCCTGCAAGATTTCTAGCTATTTATTGCACTTCGGCACTGTCGGGTACTCCTATTTCCTTGTCCTTCACCTGTTTTCGATAATCCTATGTCAAAAAGAATCCATGAATGTACTTAATTAAGTTACTTTCTGTATTCATAACTGACTCTCCATTAATCCTTGAAACCAATAACAGGTTCACTGATGAGTTATTTGTTTACTCCCAAAACCTCTGTTGGTGCATCCGATGCAATATGTGGATTGGTATGCCTCTTTGTTGCCAAATGTGAATTTTAGTTCTTTCGTTACTTGTTTACAATACCAAAAATCGTATGTGCTTAACTCTACAATGCTTCATAATTTGACACGAATAGGACATTATCACAAACTATCCGCTTACTGATTATAACACTGATGGATAATCTTCTTAACGCTTTTGGGTAATGAAAGCTTCGATAGACTAAAATCGTTATGTTCAAGGTGATGCAACTGAGCACGGAACACTCTTGCGGTCCCGCATTTTGCATAGCTAGGCTGAATGCTGCCAAAAACAAGTAGAGAGTTTATTACATGACAGTAATCCCATCAAGGAGAAGAAAAATGAAAATATCTTCACCTGGTTACTATTCCGACTATTCCGACTGAACACAAGGCAGAACCTGCAGCACATGCACATATCAGCACTAGCGTATGTCCTTGACATCAATCACAACACCATCCTCTTCGAGACTTCGACCCATGGAAATTCATTCCACCACATAACTTTGTACTTCAACTATGCAATGATATCCTACTTACGGTGTTCTAAAAATTTTGGGATGCAAGAAATGCAATGGTCATCTGCAATGCGGATCAACATAGTTATCGATGATCAAGAACATTTTACAAGGTTTTATTCTCTACCTCGTTGATATAGAAAACAAAGCCATAAGATTGTTGCCAAGTTTTAGCTAATGTACCTCTCATCACGCGCAAGCGTACCCATCTTACTCTTGGTTGTGTGCCCATGTTGATTTTTTACAAAGGTTCCAATCTACTAAAGTAGATTATATGGATGCAAAAAAAAAAGCTTTTTATTTTAGGATTAAGTACTGCTTTGCTAGATCTACATAAGGTGGTAGAGCACCAATACAAAGCTACTACCACCATCCATGATAGACAAACACTCCCTAACTAGCCACTGCATGCTGAAGGGGCATGTAATATGGTTATTTTGATGGATTTAGTTGTATGAAACATCAATATTTTGATTAAAGATATGAGGACTAAAATTTAAAAAATGATTTATTGTACTAATTATTGTAGTGGGTCTTTTACTATGCATATTTGCATGTTGAGGCGGATCTTTTTCTCTGCACGGTTGCATGTTGAGGTGGCATGTGTGCATGTTGAGAGAATTAGTTTGGTGGGAAACCATTTGTTTTATAGATATATGGGATCTCATTGTTTCATCCATGTTTTTTCTCTCGATGGCCAGATTAGCGCGCACGCTGTTTATATGTGGAGGCATCGGGGGCATTTGGAAAAGGCACAAGAAAATCTAGAGGAAATCGCATTTGTGATCTTCATGAACCTGGTACGTACCGATTATTCATATTTTCACTTGATTGATTTTGATATTTGTCCCCCATATGCATATCTCATGTGTTTTTTTACAGTGCATTGGCCTCCTCTTATACCGCATCATTGACAACTGGGCTCATGTAGGTCTCCTTGATGATTAATCTTCTCTCTACACAATTTATGATTCATTCAGCAACAATTTAGATGAAATGAAATGGTTGATTAGCTTATACTTGGGTTGATTCACATGCAGCTAGGAGGCTTGCTTGGGGGAGCGGCTATGGGATGGTTTGTCGGACCAAATTGGAGCGGCGGACCAATGTCTGTTGCAGAGGATGGAGCACTGGTGTTCCAGGACAGGGCGCCTCTTGCTCAGCTAATCAAGGGTACTAGGAGGCTAACCAAATGGAATGATGCATCTAATGAACAACCTGACACCTAAATTGCTCCGATGTGTGCAAATACGTATGTATATTAGGAAGATAGAGATCTAACAAAGTGCAAACAGTCGTTACATACTCTAGATATCTCCCAACCAAGTATATACTTGCTGCGTGACAACACAGGGAGATTGTTGTACTTCTGTTTTGGATGGCCAGCTTGCACCTATTGAAGCAGCGTGACATATTTTTGTTGGTCAACAGTATAATCACCTCCCCACGTGGTGTGCTATGTATTTACCTTGCTTAACAATATAACTAACACATGTCTGTGTTCATGGATAACTCATTGGTCGTATAGTGTCTGTGAGGACTGTTACTACGCTCTTCACATACATCACGCATGGGTCGAGAATAATGAAAGTGGTGTGTTAACAAACCACACCAATCACCTGAAACAACAACGGGATTAGAAAAAAGAGAGGCAATGGGAGTCAGAGGCGGTTGTGGCAGCTGGAGGACAATATCTATTTCGGTCAAAACCATCTAACCCATTTGCCACATCAACTCAAAAAATGCCTAAGGGGGCGATCTAAATGTCGTTGCATATACACTCCTTTTAACCAGACTAAATTTCACTCGAAGAGTTATTTCTCGGCTTAAAATAGACTTATCTTTACCATTAAAGGGGGTTTGAGGTCGTGATGATAGGTTTGATGTTTATGCGTGCATTTGTCATCCCTCCTCCTATCGGCACTCTCATTCGTAACAAACATTACCAGCAACTGCCACCATACCGACCTAAAACGCTTTAGCGATGCATATGGCAGTTGGCGCATCGGGTCTCTCTTACGATACTATCCTGTACCCTTGCTATAGCCACTGTATCCCCCCTCTAGGAATGTGCATGGCCACTGCAAAGGATGTGCAATGCTTCCGCCTGCTCGACAAGGCGTCCCTCGTGGCCTATATTTGGCCTATCTGGCACTCGGTGCCGCATCGACGCGGTCACTGTCAGGGTGGTTCGGCCGACAGCAACCTCAGTTTCGTGTACATCTGACCTCTGACCTTGGTGCCATCGTCGTCAACTATGTTTGTGTGGCGGCCCATCACATCTCTCTCACCACAAGCAACAAGAAACACACATGCGCACGCGCGCACACACACACACACACACACACACACAAACACACACAAACACACACACACACACACACACACACACACACACTGTTGGGGAACGTTGCATAAAATAATTTTTTTCTACGTTCACCAAGATCAATCTATGAGTTCATCTAGCAACGAGAGAGAGGAGTGCATCTACATACCCTTATAGATCGCGCGCGGAAGCGTTCAAGAGAACGGGGTTGAGGGAGTCGTACTCGTCGTGATCCAAATCACCGATGACCAAGTGTCAAACGGACAGCACCTCCGCGTTCAACACACGTACGGAGCGGATGACGTCTCCTCCTTCTTGGTCCAGCAAGGGGGGAGGAGAGGTTGATGAAGATCCAGCAGCACGACAGCGTGGTGGTGGATGCAGCAGGGTTCCGGCAGGGCTTCGCCAAGCAACTACGGGAGGAGGAGGTGTAGCAAGGGGAGAGGGAGGCGCCAAGACTTCAGGGTGCGGCTGCCCTCCCTCCCCCCTCCTTTATATAGGCCCCCAAGGGGGGCGCCGGCCCTGGAGATTACATCTCCCAAGGGGCGGGCGGCGGCCAGGGGGGTGGAGTGCCCCCCAAGGCAAGTGGTGCGCCCCCACCCTAGGGTTTCCAACCCTAGGCGCAGGGGGGCAAGGGGGGGGGCGCACTGTCACATCCCTAGCTTCTGGTAATGCACTAGGCTAGACCTCTTGCTGCATCATGTTTAAATTCAAATGAAATTTGAATTGAGGAATTTTCAAAAGCCTCAGAAACCTCTAAAAATAACCAACAATTAAATCTTCTCAAATGTGTCCAAGAAAATGTTCCTGTTATCCTCTGGAAATATTGGCAAGAGGTAAAAATCCAAACCAATATTTTTGGTGTCTCAGAAACATTTAATTTGGGCATTTGAATTAAATCAATAATTATTTGAATTGGATTTATATCTACTATTAAATAAATATAGGTCCAATAATTCGGAAATATTTTGTGGAGCATTATTTTAATTCTTTTAGCTCCTAAAAATATTGTCAGAAGCAAAATAAATTGAATTGGTTTCAAAACCAAATTCAAAACAAACCTGCAAAATAGAAAACTGAAATAATTAGAAAAAAATATATAAAAAGAACAGAGCCTACCTGGCCTCACCCGTGCAGCCACCAGCCGGCCCAGCTCCCCCACCAGCGCGGCCCAGCCCACCTTCCCCCCCTTGTCCTCTTCTTCCTCTGCCAGAAGGCAGAGGCGAGGCGTGGCGCGCCCCCGAAGAGCGCCGGCCACCTCCTGCTTCGCCGTGGCAGCCTCCCCGACCCCCCTCGCGACGCCACGGAGACGGCCTCGACCCCCCTCGACCGTCTCTCTCTCTCTGGACCCCCTCCTCCTCCTCTGTTCTCCCTCCCTCTCGTCACCG
>NC_041383.1:818454608-818484242 GCF_002162155.2 Triticum dicoccoides | reverse complement strand
GTGGTCTTCGACGTTTAGCTTGTTACCTCAGCTACGATCTTGTGCCTCGGCAGGATTTGGTAGATAGTCAGGCTTCTCAGCCTTTTTCATTTATAGATGTCTGTACTCAGACATGATAGCTTCCGCTTGTGCTTGATTTGTATGCTCTGAATGTTGGGTCATGAGACCCAGGTTTGTAATATCTCGCTCCTCGGAGCCTATTGAATAGATTACTTGAGTCATAGAGTCATGTTGTGATGCCATGTTGTATTTGCACATATCGAGCATATTGTGTGTATGTTATTGAAATGCTTGGTATGTGTGGGATCTGACCATCTAGTTGTTTATCTTTAGTAGCCTCTCTTACGGGGAAATGTCTCCTAGTGTTTCCACTGAGCCATGGTAGCTTGCTACTGCTCCGGAACACTTAGGCTGGCCGGCATGTGTCCTTCTTCGTTCCTGTGTCTGTCCCTTCGGGGAAATGTCACGCGGTGAATACCGGAGTCCTGTTAGCCCGCTACAGCCCGGTTCACCGGAGTCCTGCTAGCCCAGTGCTACAGCCTGGATTCACTCGCTGATGACCGACACGTTCGATGCTGGGTCATGGATGCCTGTCCCTGTAAGTCTGTGCCGCTTTGGGTTTACGACTAGCCATGTCAGCCCGGGCTCCTTATCATATGGATGCTAGCGACACTGTCATATACGTGTGCCAAAAGGCGCAAACGGTCCCGGGCAAAGGTAAGGCGACACCCGTGGGAATACCGTGCGTGAGGCCGCAAGGTGATATGAGGTGTTACATGCTAGATCGATGTGGCATTGAGTCGGGGTCCTGACAGCGTTGGTATCAGAGCTTGACTGCCTGTAGGATTACCAAGCCAAACTGGTCGAAGTTGAGTCTAGGAATTCTTTAGTTATATAAGGGAATTGATTGTGGGATGGAACGTAAGGCTCTTTTTACTCCTTATACCTCATGGCCTTCTGATCTGAGACATCATCTTCTCTTCTACGGGGATTAAGAACTAGGCTATCTCTTCTTTCTATTAGGATCACGTGTTACTAATCAGTAGATTTATAAGATTGTTGGATTTAAGTCTCAGTTCAGTTCCTACTACTTCCGTATGTTAATTGTTGATCTCGGAACCTTGATATTGTGCTTCTGAGTGGTTATGCCACCATTTTTGTGATTGTCTCAAATCTTTTTGAGCAATTATAGCCGTTATGCTGTCCGAGTCATCCCATGTTTCTAAATAGTCCGATGCATTTGCAAATCCCTTCCTTCTGTTTCCGATGTTCCCATGGGCCAGATTAACCACACTAATCGGTGTGTTGAGGTAATTATTGCCTCGACATATATGTTGGAATTATTATTATGACCCTAAGTGCTTAGGGGATCATCTAGTGGTCTAGCCATGATTTGTGTTCCCAGTGTGATGATTCTGGCCATCATTCTCGAAAGCATCCCGTGATGCCACTTAGTAGTAGGTATTCTACTCCTGGGTTCTGAACCCGAGATTCACTCTACCTACTTCATGTTGATAGTAATTGCTAGTGCCTTTAGGATATTAGTAACCTTTGCGATAGTCCTTGAAGTCCGTGGTATCTTCTTCTTCCAAATACCATGAACTACTTATGGCAGATGTTTATTGGATAAAAAAAATCACAATTAGGGTACTCTTGAGGAGTTCTCCATTCATAAATCGTGACTCTGCCAGTTCTACCTTTCTGCATGGGTTATCCGGAAGAAATATGTTGAACTTGGTTCGACATACTAATCTATGCACCCACAACTCAGAAAGTTATATGTTCCTTTGAGTTGTTCTCTTTAGTTGCATTCTGACCCTCGTCTATCAATTGATAGTCAAGAGTATGCGTGCATTCGTTCATCGATGCCTATGACTCTTGTGGTCTGTCAACCCATTCTATTCCGGAATGACTAGGAGAAACAAACTCCAGTACCTCTTCCATATCTAGGATTGGGTCAAAGTAGTTGTACTCTGCAGATCAAGTTGCTAACCCAACTTTTGTTCTGTTCTACCTTGGAGTATTACCATCTTTATATCAAGAATTTCATGAGAATTGCACCACCTTTTGTGAATTCTTGACATAGTGATACTTCTCGCCATCCTTTTTCATTCCTCGGTTCCGTGTTGTCGCAACCGGAACGCCGACAAGTGAATCGTGATGTGTGAATTCAATACTCCTAGCAACCTTGTTGCTTGGTAGTTAAAGGATAATAATTTCATTCTTAGCATGTTGGTTAGTGAATCATCATTCTAGGACTGATCGTGCTACCTAGTCCTTATTTCGGTGCACCCTTCGATCGATGAGTTAGGATCTTGTCAAGTCCTCACTCATTTGATCATATCGTCTTGCCCTGAAAGGCAAGATTGTTCTCGAGCTTAGTAACATACCGGTGGTTCGTGATTTTCTGAATATCTTCTCAGAAGTATTACCAGGTTGTCACCTGACTGTTATGTTGAGCTCGTGATCAAGTTGGTTTCTTGTGAACCACCCTTTCTCCAAAAATCTGTGTTGGATATCCCGGAGCTAGTTGGTTAAGCTAGATAACAACTTGGAGAGTTGGAAGATAAAAGCTTGCCTGACTTAGTTCGTTCCAAAGGGATATTCTTGTGTAGTGTGTGTTGAAGAAAGATGATATCTTCATCGATTGGTCCTTGTGATCAGTTGCTGGACCTATTGTCTTATCAATCCTTTGATTTGAGTGTGGGCTATCGTCAAATCAAGTCGGAACCAACGATGTTCGTAATGTTGTCTTACTCGTGGTTGATCCCTCGAGCATACACCATTATATCCTTTGGGTCTGACCAATGCTATCACCGTTTTCACTTAACTATGGAATTCCTTTTAAAAGGAAACCTAGATGAATTGTTGTTGAGCACATTGACAACATCCTTGTCTTCTCCATAATTTTGCTGAACATTAAGCTAGTGTTGGAAACTTTTGAAAGCATTTGTTCATGCTAGCTCATGAAGCATATGTTTGGATGAAGGTAGTGACTTCCTTTAATTCATGTGCATCTGATGCAAGTTGCCGCCGTGGATTCGAGAAAGTCAATGTTGCTTTCTTTGGAATCATTCCAAATCAGTCATGCACACCTGCGACGAATGCTGTGGTTTGAAGACTTGCAACCTTCAATCTATATGTATCCCTAGCACACCAAGCCACTGATTGATTTGTTCAAGGAGAAGGAGTTCCTTCATAAGAGCTAATCCGGACTTATGAAAGAACTTCGATACCCTCGTTGATGGTTCCCCCTCCTGAACTCGGTAGTGTTTTATTACAAGACTACCACGTGGTCATGCTTGTCTGGGACAACGTGTTCACATGTTTGTAGCAGAACCAGCTCATGTTTTGGAGCTTGCTATCGTAGTTCATCTCCCGAGAATCCCGCAACGTCATCTCGTCGATTTGTGTTGCAAACTTTCATTTTTCTTCCTAAGACTCGATGAGCCTGGAATATCCTAACACCAACCAGAGCTGAATCTCAGGCAGATATGATGGTTGGAACATTTCCCTAAGAACTATAATATTGGTCTCTCGATAACCGGTAAGGTGGATGTCGTGGCCAACACACCTATCCGGTAGACCTATTATTATAGTATCTTGTTTGAGGAAGTTGGCCACCCCCCCCCATAGGGATTTCGTAGGATTTACTCCCTAGTTGCCCCTATGGATTTTTGTGTTCCCGAAGTCCGACCTTTTACTTGATGTTTTAGATATCAAACCATATCTATGAATGGGTTATACTAGCACATCAAGGAGAACATTAGAAGCGGAGTGCTAAATGTCTCTCGGTCGATCATCCAGATTTTATTTGCTTGGCCTCGCTAAGGTGAAATCTGAGAAAGTGTTATCCTCCTTCGCATCTGCATCGTCCATCGCTATTCATCATGGTAGTATGTTGTGTTGTCAGCACCCTTGACGCGGTTGTTGATAAAACCTTGATGATTATGGAAATGCTCAAGTTCTTGAGAGCACGCACAAGCACTACGTGTTATCATCATCTCTAACTGGGATTCCTCTCAGTTTCCTCGGTAAATGCTATGACCTTTTCAAACAGTGAATTCACTCTTTATTGTTGGGTTCTTCCCCAGTTACCAGAATCATTCCTAGCATTTGCATTTTGTTCCCAGCTTGCACCACCAATGTGCCATTCTACCATGGGTCTCTTCCATTTCCGGTGATAAGCAAACTCATCCATTACGTTGTCTTCAACAAGGTAATCCACATCATCCAAGTCCGAGTATGCCATTCTACCGACCCCCTCCAAACGATCGCTCGAGAATTGTCTTAGGCTGGTTCAAAGAGTTTCAATGATCTATGAATCAAAAGTAATTCTTTTTGCCACTTAAGGAAATATCTCTACGAGTCACCTTCCCTAAGGTGTATCGTTATGGTATTATGGCAACTCAACTCCTCGCTACGTGGACAATCGTTTACCACCTTCTTAGGTGTGGAATCGTTGTCTACCTAGTGAACCTTCGTCATCCGTTTCTTTCCACCCCTCTTGATGTGTATCTCGTGTCTAAACCCGAGAGATGGTCCTATGTCTCATTCCGTGAGTTGTTCGATCTTCGAGAAGATCGACCCTTCTAGGGTCTTTCCTTTCCCCTCGTGGTCATGATAGCTGGAGTTCTCAGAGCAAGACGACAAGACAAAGTTGGTGTTCAAATCAACGTTCATTGAAGTGCACCCTGGATCGTGAAGATTATACTAGTTGCGTTTTCCTTCACCTTACCCTACGCTTGAATCTCGAGACGAGATTCTTGTTTAGTGGGGGTGAGTTGTCACATCCCTAGCTGCTGGTAGTGCTCTAGGCTAGCTCCATGTGTGCATCATGTCTATATTTTCGAAACTTGAACTGAGGAATTTTGGAAGCCTCAAAACCCTAAATAAAAGAGGGGCAAAAACCCTAGAAATCTCATTCATTGCTCCAAAATGCTCTTCTTAAATGTTTGATAATTTTTGGTAAGGGTTCTGGTCCCAACCAAAATATTGAACATTTTTAAGGAATTATTTTTGGGACTTTGGATTTAATTCATTAGCTATTTGAATTTGAATTATATTCATATAATTAGAATATAATTTCAAATACCCCTGAAATATTTTATAAGATTTTGGAAAAGTCCATCTAGCAATATAAAATATTCAAAGGAGCTTTGGCATTGTTTGAATTGTTATTTTTAATTCAAAACAGTGGCAAAAGAATTAAATAAAAGAAAAACAGAACAGAATTTTATAAAAGAGAGAGAGAGAGAAGGAAGTTACCTGGCCTTACCGTGCAGCCCACCAGAGCCTGGCCCAGCTCCCCCACCAGCCGGCCCAGCCCACCTCCTCCCCCTTGTCCTCTTCCTCCTCTGCCAGGAGGACGAACAGAGGCGAGGCGTGGCGCGCGCCGACGCTGCCTCGGCCACCTCCTGCTTCCCCTGGCCACCTCCTGCTTCCCTGGCCGCGTGGATGAATGCCCGGTGACGTCCCGATCCGCCCGACCTCTCTCACTCCTCCCCTGCTCCCTCTCTCGCCGTTTCCCACCTCACCGAACACGCTCGCCGCCGCCGACGAGCTCCCTCGTGGCCACCGGCCACCCCTAGCCTCGCCGAAGCGCTCAAAGGCCCCGCCTCGACCCCCTCCTTCCTTCCCACCGACCCACGGCCCTCCGGAAGCCCTGCAACGCCGCCACCATCGCCGTTCCGTCGCCGGCCACCGAAGCTCACCGCTGTCGATTCGCCGCCTCCGACGCCTCCCCGAGCTCCCCGAGGCCACCGATGCAACCCCTGTGAGCCCCTCTTCCTCTTCCCCCTTCCCTCAAGCTCGCACTCATCCCCTAGCCTCCTCCTCCACCGCGGCCGAGAGTTTCTCGCCGCCGGCCATGGCGTGGCCGTGGCCACAGCCACCCCAGCTCGTATCCGAGCCCACTGTCGTGCTCACCGCGATCTCAGGAGTCCGTAGCACGCCCCAGCTCCTCCTGCCGTGCTCCCTAACCCCGACCCCGAGCTCGCCCGAGCTCCGGCCGCCGCCGAGGTCGACGCCGTGCTCAACTCCGGCCACCTCGCGGCCTCCCGTCCGTTCCTTTGGATGCGTAGGAGCAAGAGCTTCTCCCCGGTGCCCTCAGCGCGCCAAACCACCGCTCGTAGCACCAAACCCGCCACCACCCGAACTCCGGCCGCCGCCGTCGTCATGATTGCCGTCGCCTCCGGCCACCCTAGCTTCTTCCGTTGGCCCTGTTAGATGCGCGCGGGCCTGGGCATCCCATTGAGCCCCTCCGCCGCTCTTTTGGTCATCGGAGGGCGAATCCCGACGCTCTCCACCGTCCCTGGCCTCGCCGGCGACGAGCCTCGGGTCAACTCCGGCGAGTTTGACCCGGGTTTGACCCCCTCTCTCTCACTGACCTGCGGGCCCCGCCCGGCTAATTAGGTTAGGTTAGTTTAACTAAGCTAGATTAGTTTAGTTAGACGCTGACACTCGGGACCCACCGGTCAGGGGTTGACCGGACTGTGCCACGTTGACCTGCTGACGTCATCATGACATCAGGCTGACGCAATAAGTATTTTCTGGATTTATTATTATTCAGGAAATTCCAGAAATAGCTAAAACTTCAATAAATCATAGAAAATTAACCGTAACTCCAAATTAAATAATTTATATATGAAAAATTATCAGAAAAATTCAAGGAATCCATCTGTACCATTTTCATGCATGTTAGAACAACTTATAGCTGCTGTTTAGCACAAATCAATTAAATGGCATTTGAATAATCACATATGGAGTTTGAATTTGAATCTTGTATTCAAACCAACTTCATTTAATCTGTTGCTAGTTGCATTAGCCCAAAACACATTCATTTTGCCATGTCATGATCATGCATCATATTGTACATTGCATTGATTGTGTTCCCTTCTGTGTTGCCGGTATTTGTCCCCTCTCGATAGACGTGATACCGATGATGTGATCGTTGACACTGATGAAGACTCAATGTTATCTTCAGAAGTGCCAGGCAAGCAAAACCCCCTTGTTCATTCCGATACAATCCTACTCTCTCGCTCCTGCTCTCTTTTACTGCATTAGGACAACATCGATTCATCTGTTACTTACTGCGGTAGCTGAACCCCTTATCCTTTGCATGACCTGTCATTGCCACAGTAAATAGATGAAACCCACTAGCATGAGTAGGAGTTGTTTGAGCCCTGTTGTGCCTACTCATTCATGCTTGCTTGTCATGCCTGCTACTGCTTAGAGTTGAGTCAGGTCTGATTCATCGGGGATGAATCAGAGGCGTGCAAACATGTCCTACTGTGTGTGAGCTAAGTGCGTGAACACGTTTTGGTAAAGGTAGCGGTGAGAGGCCATGTAGGAGTACATGGTGGGTTGTCTCATTGCAGCCGTCCTCAGGAACTGAGTTCTGTGTTTGTGATCCATGATTCAGCTACTACCATACATTGGGCCCTGAAATATGACCCCGCTCGACTTCTTATTCACCCTTGTCCTCTGTCCAGGAGTTGCAAGTAGTTTCTGGTGTTTGTAGCTTACTGGAGGCCGTGGACAGCGCTGACCGTAGGGGTGGGCTGTGATGCGGTAGGTACGTGGCACGGTGTACCGGATGCCCGTTTGGTATCTCGGGAACCCTGTTCACATCGTTTGGGGTTGTGAGCGAAACTCCGGCCGGATCTCCTCATGGATGGAACCCGAATAGGCGATAAACCTGGACTAGAGACTTGAGTGTTTAGGTAGGTCGTGGTCTACACCCACGTCGGCTTTCGCTTGAAGTCTGCCGAGCACATGTCGTGTGCAGACGCTAAGTGGTGGAAACATGTATGAAGAAGTACACCCCTGCAGGGTTATCATCATCTATTCGAATAGCCGTGTCCGCGGTAAAGGACTTCTGGGTTGCTTATATCAGTTCATAGACAAGTGAAAGTGGATACTCTAAAATACGCAAGATAAGCGTGAGTGCTATGGATGGCGTTCTCGTAGGGAGACGGGAGCGGATCCATAGTGGTGTATTGATATGGTGAATATGTGGACTCGTGTGCGCCACCTCAAAAGTTACTCGCAGTCGTAGTTCAGGATAGCCACCGAGTCAAAGCTGGCTTGCTGCAGTTAAACCCCACCATCCCTTTGTTGATAATGATGCATGTGTAGATAGATCTGATGTAAGTCTTGCTGGGTACATTTGTACTCACGTTTGCCTATTTTATGTTTTTGCAGAGAGACTTCAGTCTCACTAGTATTTCCGTGTGGTCTTCGACGTTTAGCTTGTTACCTCAGCTACGATCTTGTGCCTCGGCAGGATTTGGTAGATAGTCAGGCTTCTCAGCCTTTTTCATTTATAGATGTCTGTACTCAGACATGATAGCTTCCGCTTGTGCTTGATTTGTATGCTCTGAATGTTGGGTCATGAGACCCAGGTTTGTAATATCTCGCTCCTCGGAGCCTATTGAATAGATTACTTGAGTCATAGAGTCATGTTGTGATGCCATGTTGTATTTGCACATATCGAGCATATTGTGTGTATGTTATTGAAATGCTTGGTATGTGTGGGATCTGACCATCTAGTTGTTTATCTTTAGTAGCCTCTCTTACGGGGAAATGTCTCCTAGTGTTTCCACTGAGCCATGGTAGCTTGCTACTGCTCCGGAACACTTAGGCTGGCCGGCATGTGTCCTTCTTCGTTCCTGTGTCTGTCCCTTCGGGGAAATGTCACGCGGTGAATACCGGAGTCCTGTTAGCCCGCTACAGCCCGGTTCACCGGAGTCCTGCTAGCCCAGTGCTACAGCCTGGATTCACTCGCTGATGACCGACACGTTCGATGCTGGGTCATGGATGCCTGTCCCTGTAAGTCTGTGCCGCTTTGGGTTTACGACTAGCCATGTCAGCCCGGGCTCCTTATCATATGGATGCTAGCGACACTGTCATATACGTGTGCCAAAAGGCGCAAACGGTCCCGGGCAAAGGTAAGGCGACACCCGTGGGAATACCGTGCGTGAGGCCGCAAGGTGATATGAGGTGTTACATGCTAGATCGATGTGGCATTGAGTCGGGGTCCTGACACGCACCAGCCCACCAGGGGCTGGTCCCCTCCCCACTTCAGCCCACGGGGCCCTTCGGGATAGGTGGCCCCACCCGGTGGACCCCCGGGACCCTTCCGGTGGTCCCGGTACAATACCGGTGACCCCCGAAACTCTCCCGATGGCCGAAACTGCACTTCCTATATATAATTCTTTACCTCCGGACCATTCCGAAACTCCTCGTGACATCCGGGATCTCATCAGGGTCTCCGAACAACTTTAGGTTTGCTGCATACTCATATTCATACAACCCTAGCGTCACCGAACCTTAAGTGTGTAGACCCTACAGGTTCAGGAGACATGCAGACATGACCGAGACGGCTCTCCGGTCAATAACCAACAGCGGGATCTGGATACCCATGTTGGCTCCCACATGCTCCTCGATGATCTCATCGGATGAACCACGATGTCAAGGATTTAAGCAACCCCGTATACAATTCCCTTTGTCAATCGGTATGTTACTTGCCCGAGATTCGATCGTCGGTATCCCAATACCTCGTTCAATCTCATTACCGGCAAGTCACTTTACTCGTACCGTAATGCATGATCCCGTGACTAGACACTTGGTCACTTTGAGCTCGTTATGATGATGCACTACCGAGTGGGCCCAGTGATACCTCTCCGTCATAGGAGTGACAAATCCCAGTCTCGATCCGTGTCAACCCAACAGACACTTTCGGAGATACCTGTAGTGCACCTTTATAGTCACCCAGTTACGTTGTGATGTTTGGTACACCCAAGGCACTCCTACGGTATCCGGGAGTTACACGATCTCATGGTCTAAGGAAAAGATACTTGACATTGGAAAAGCTCTAGCAAAACGAACTACACGATCTTGTGCTATGCTTAGGATTGGGTCTTGTCCATCACATCATTCTCCTAATGATGTGATCCCGTTATCAATGACATCTAATGTCCATAGTCAGGAAAGCATGACTATCTGTTGATCAACGAGCTAGTTAACTAGAGGCTCACTAGGGACATATTGTGGTCTATGTATTCACACGTGTATTACGATTTCCAGATAATACAATTATAGCATGAATAAAAGAAAATTATCATGAACAAGGAAATATAATAATCATTTTATTATTGCCTCTAGGGCATATTTCCAACAGTCTCCCACTTGCACTAGAGTCAATAATCTAGTTACATTGTGATGAATCGAACACCAATAGAGTTCTGGTGTTGATCATGTTTTGCTCGCGGAAGAGGTTTAGTCAACGGATTTGCGACATTCAGATCCGTATGTACTTTGCAAATATCTATGTCTCCATCTTGAACATTTTCACGGATGGAGTTGAAACGACACTTGATGTGCCTGGTCTTCTTGTGAAACCTGGGCTCCTTGGCAAGGGCAATAGCTCCAGTGTTGTCACAGAAGAGAGTGATTGCCCCGACGCATTGGGTATGACTCCTAGGTCGGTGATGAACTCCTTCATCCATATTGCTTCATGTGCTGCCTCCGAGGCTGCCATGTACTCTGCTTCACATGTAGATCCCGCCACGACGCTCTGCTTGCAACTGCACCAGCTTACTGCTCCACGATTCAACATATACACGTATCCGGTTTGTGACTTAGAGTCATCCAGATCTGTGTCAAAGCTAGCGTCGACGTAACCCTTTACGACGAGCTCTTCGTCACCTCCATAAACGAGAAACATGTCCTTTGTCCTTTTCAGGTACTTCAGGATATTCTTGACCACTGTCCAGTGTTCCTTGCCAGGTTTACTTTGGTACCTTCCTACCAAACTTACAGCAAGGTTTACATCAGGTCTGGTACACAGCATGGCATACATAATAGATCCTATGGCTGATGCATAAGGGATGACACTCATCTGTTCTTTATCTTTTGCCGTGGTCGGGCATTGAGCCGAGCTCAATCTCACACCTTGCAGTACAGGCAAGAACCCTTTCTTGGACTGATCCATTTTGAACTTCTTCAAAATCTTATCAAGGTATGTGCTTTCTGAAAGACCTATGAGGCGTCTCGATCTATCCCTATAGATCTTGATGCCTAATATGTAAGCAGCTTCTCCAAGGTCCTTCATTGAAAAACACTTATTCAAGTAGGCCTTAATGCTGTCCAAAAGTTCTATATCATTTCCCATCAAAAGTATGTCATCTACATATAGTATGAGAAATGCTACAGAGCTCCCACTCACTTTCTTGTAAACGCAGGCTTCTCCATAAGTCTGCATAAACCCAAACGCTTTGATCATCTCATCAAAGTGAATGTTCCAACTCCGAGATGCTTGCACCAGCCCATAAATGGATCGCTAGAGCTTGCATACTTTGTTAGCATTCCTAGGATCGACAAAACCCTCCGGCTGCATCATACACAGTTCTTCCTTAAGATGGCCGTTAAGGAATGCCGTTTTGACGTCCATCTGCCATATCTCATAATCATAGTATGCATCAATTGCTAACATGATTCGGACGGACTTTAGCTTCGCTACGGGAGAGAAAGTCTCATCGTAGTCAACTCCTTGAACTTGCCGATAACCCTTAGCGACAAGTCGAGCTTTATAGATGGTAACATTACCATCCGCGTTCGTCTTCTTCTTAAAGATCCATTTGTTTTCTATCGCTCGCCGATCATCGGGCAAGTCTGTCAAAGTCCATACTATGTTTTCATACATGGATTCTATCTCGGATTGCATGGCTTCAAGCCATTTGTTGGAATCTGGGCCTGCCATCGCTTCTTCATAGTTCGAAGGTTCACCGTTGTCTAACAACATGATTTCCAGGATAGGGTTGCCATACCACTCTGGTGTGGAACATGTCCTTGTGGACCTATGAAGTTCAGTAGCAACTTGATCTGAAGTACCTTGACCATCATCATTAATTTCCTCTCCAGTCGGTGTAGGCATCACAGGAACATTTTCCTGAGCTGCACTACTTTCCGTTTCAAGAGGTAGTACTTCATCGAGTTCTACTTTCCTCCCACTTACTCCTTTCGAGAGAAACTCTTTTTCCAGAAAGGATCCGTTCTTGGCAACAAAGATCTTGCCTTCGGATCTTAAGTAGAAGGTATACCCAATGGTTTCCTTAGGGTATCCTATGAAGATGCATTTTTCCGACTTGGGTTCGAGCTTTCAGGTTGAAGTTTCTTGACATAAGCATCGCATCCCCAAACTTTTAGAAACGATAGCTTAGGTTTCTTCCCAAACCATAGTTCATACGGTGTCGTCTCAACGGATTTAGACGGAGCCCTATTTAAAGTGAATGTAGCTGTCTCTAGAGTGTATCCCCAAAATGATAGCGGTAAATCGGTAAGAGACATCATAGATCGCACCATATCCAATAGAGTGCGATTACGACTTTCGGACACACCGTTACACTGAGGTGTTCCAGGCGGCGTGAGTTGTGAAACGATTCCACATTTTTTTAAGTGCGTACCAAATTCGTGACTTAAATATTCTCCTCCACGATCTGATCGTAAGAATTTTATCTTTCGGTCACGTTGATTCTCTACCTCATTCTGAAATTCCTTGAACTTTTCAAAGGTCTCAGACTTGTGTTTCATCAAGTAGACATACCCATATCTACTCAAGTCATCAGTGAGAGTGAGAACATAATGATATCCTCCGAGAGCCTCAACGCTCATTGGACCGCACACATCGGTATGTATGATTTCCAATAAGTTGGTTGCTCGCTCCATTGTTTTGGAGAACGGAGTCTTGGTCATTTTGCCCATGAGGCATGGTTCGCATGTGTCAAATGATTCATAATCGAGAGACTCTAAAAGTCCATCAGCATGGAGCTTCTTCATGCGCTTGACACCAATGTGACCAAGGCGGCAGTGCCACAAGTATGTGGGACTATCGTTATCAACTTTACATCTTTTGGTATTCACACTATGAATATGTGTAACATTACGTTCGAGATTCATTTAGAATAAACCATTGACCATCGGGGCATGACCATAAAACATATCTCTCATATAAATAGAACAACCATTATTCTCGGATTTAAATAAGTAGCCATATCGCATTAAACGAGATCCAGATACAATGTTCATGCTCAAACTTGGCACTAAATAACAATTATTGAGGTTTAAAACTAATCCCGTAGGTAAATGTAGAGGTAGCGTGCCGACGGCGATCACATGGACCTTGGAACAATTCCCGACGCGCATCGTCACCTCGTCCTTCGCCAGTCTCCGCTTATTCCGCAGCTCCTACTGTGAGTTACAAATATGAGCAACGGCACCGGTATCAAATACCCAGGAGTTACTACGAGTACTGGTAAGGTACACATCAATTACATGTATATCAAATATACCTTTAGTATTGCCGGCCTTCTTGTCCGCTAAGTATTTGGGGCAGTTCCGCTTCCAGTGACCCTTCCCTTTGCAATAAAAGCACTCAGTCTCAGGCTTGGGTCCATTCTTTGACTTCTTCCCGGCAACTGGATTACCGGGCGCGGCAACATCTTTGCCGTCCTTCTTGAAGTTCTTCTTTCCCTTGCCCTTCTTGAACTTGGTGGTTTTATTGACCATCAACACTTGATGTTCTTTCTTGATTTCTACCTCTACCGACTTCAGCCTTGAAAATACTTCAGGAATAGTTTTCACCATCCCCTACATATTGTAGTTCATCACAAAGCTCTTGTAGCTCGGTGGGAGCGACTGAAGGATTCTGTCAATGACCGCCTCGTCCGGGAGGTTAATGTCCAGCTGGGACAGGCGGTTGTGCAACCCAGACATTTTGAGTATGTGCTCACTAACAGAACTATTTTCCTCCATCTTACAACTATAGAACTTGTCGGAGACTTCATATCTCTCGACCCGGGCATGAGCTTGGAAAACCATTTTCAGCTCCTCAAACATCTCATATGCTCCGTGTCGCTCAAAACGCTTTTGGAGCCCCGGTTCTAAGCTGTAAAGCATGCCGCACTGAACGAGGGAGTAATCATCAGCACGTGACTGCCAAGCGTTCATAACTTCTTGGTTATCTGGGATGGGTGCTTCACCTAGCGGTCCTTCTAGGACATATTCTTTCTTGGCAGCTATGAGGATGATCCTCAGGTTCCGGACCCAGTCCGAATAGTTGCTGCCATCATCTTTCAGCTTGGTTTTCTCTAGGAACGCGTTGAAGTTCATGTTGACATGAGCGTTGGCCATTTGATCTACAAGACATATTTTGCAAAGATTTTAGACTAAGTTCATGATAATTAAGTTCATCTAATCGAATTATTTAATGAAGTCCCACTCATATTAGACATCCCTCTAGTCATCTAAGTGTTACACGATCTGAGTCGACTAGGTCGTGTCCGATCATCACGTGAGACGGACTAGTCATCATCGGTGAACATCTCCATGTTGATCGTATCTTCCATATGACTCATGTTCGACCTTTCGGTCTCTGTGTTCCGAGGCCATGTCTGTACATGCTAGGCTCGTCAAGTTAATCCTAAGTGTTTTTGCATGTGTAAAACTGTCTTACACCCGTTGTATGTGAACGTAAGAATCTATCACACCCGATCATCACGTGGTGCTTCGAAACGATGAACTTTAGCAACGGCGCACAGTTAGGGGAGAACACTTTCTTGAAATTGTTATAAGGGATCATCTTATTTACTACTGTCGTTCTAAGTGAACAAGATGCATAAACATAATAAACATCACATGCAATTATATAGTAGTGACATGATATGGCCAATATCATATAGCTCCTTTGATCTCCATCTTCGGGGCTACATGATCATCTTCGTCACCGGCATGACACCATGATCTCCATCATCATGATCTCCATCATCGTGTCTCCATGAAGTTGCTCGCCAACTATTACTTCTACTACTATGGCTAACGGTTTAGCAATAAAGTAAAGTAATTACATGGCGTTAAATCATTGACACGCCGGTCATATAATAATTAAGACAACTCCTATGGCTCCTGCCGGTTGTCATACTCATCGACATGCAAGTCGTGATTCCTATTACAAGAACATGATCTCATACATCACAATATATCATTCATCATTCATCACAACTTTTGGCCATATCACATCACATAGCAATTGCTGCAAAAACAAGTTAGACGTCCTCTAATTGTTGTTGCATCTTTTACGCGGCTGCAATTGGGTTCTAGCAAGAACATTTTCTTACCTACGAATAACCACAACGTGATTTTGTCAACTTCTATTTACCCTTCATAAGGACCCTTTTCATCGAATCCGCTCCAACTAAAGTGGGAGAGACAGACACCCGCTAGCCACCTTATGCAACTAGTGCATGTCAGTCGGTGGAACCTGTCTCACGTAAGCGTACGTGTAAGGTCGGTCCGGGCCGCTTCATCCCACAATACCGCTGAAAAAAAATAAGACTAGTAGTGGCAAGCAAGTTGACAAGATCTACGCCCACAACAGATTTGTGTTCTACTCGTGCAATAGAGAACTACGCATAGACCTAGCTCATGATGCCACTGTTGGGGAATGTTGTATAAAATAAAAAATTTCTACGTTCACCAAGATCAATCTATGAGTTCATCTAGCAACGAGAGAGAGGAGTGCATCTACATACCCTTGTAGATCGCGCGCGGAAGCGTTCAAGAGAACGGGGTTGAGGGAGTCGTACTCGTCGTCATCCAAATCACCGATGACCAAGTGTCGAACGGACAGCACCTCCGCGTTCAACACACGTACGGAGCGGATGATGTCTCCTCCTTCTTGATCCAGCAAGGGGGAAGAGGAGGTTGATGAAGATCCAGCAGCACGACAGCGTGGTGGTGGATGCAGCAGGGTTCCGGCAGGGCTTCGCCAAGCGACTACGGGAGGAGGAGGTGTAGCAAGGGGAGAGGGAGGCGCCAAGACTTCAGGGTGCGTCTGCCCTCCCTCCCCCCACCTTTATATAGGCCCCCGGGGGGGCGCCGGCCCTGGAGATTGAATCTCCCAAGGGGGGCGGCGGCCAGGGGGGTGGAGTGCCCCCCAAGGCAAGTGGTGCGCCCCCCCCCCACCCTAGGGTTTCCAACCCTAGGCACAGGGGGGGCCAGGGGGGGGGCGCACCAACCCACCAGGGGCTGGTCCCCTCCCCACTTCAGCCCACGGGGCCCTCCGGGATAGGTGGCCCCACCCGGTGGACCCCCGGGACCCTTCCGGTGGTCCCGGTACAATACCGGTGACCCCCGAAACTCTCCCGATGGCCGAAACTGCACTTCCTATATATAATTCTTTACCTCCGGACCATTCCGGAACTCCTCGTGACGTACGGGATCTCATCCGGGACTCCTAACAACTTTCGGTTTGCTGCATACTCATATTCATACAACCCTAGCGTCACCGAACCTTAAGTGTGTAGACCCTACGGGTTCGGGAGACATGCAGACATGACCGAGACGGCTCTCCGGTCAATAACCAACAGTGGGATCTGGATACCCATGTTGGCTCCCACATGCTCCTCGATGATCTCATCGGATGAACCACGATGTCGAGGATTTAAGCAACCCCATATACAATTCCCTTTGTCAATCGGAATGTTACTTGCCCGAGATTCGATCGTCGGTATCCCAATACCTCGTTCAATCTCGTTACCGGCAAGTCACTTTACTCGTACCGTAATGCATGATCCCGTGACCAGACACTTGGTCACTTTGAGCTCATTATGATGATGCACTACCGTGTGGGCCCAGTGATACCTCTCCATCATACGGAGTGACAAATCCCAGTCTTGATCCGTGTCAACCCAACAGACACTTTCGAAGATACCTGTAGTGCACCTTTATAGTCACCCAGTTACGTTGTGACGTTTGGTACACCCAAGGCACTCCTACGGTATCCGGGAGTTACACGATCTCATGGTCTAAGGAAAAGATACTTAACATTGGAAAAGCTCTAGCAAAACAAACTACACGATCTTGTGCTATGCTTAGGATTGGGTCTTGTCCATCACCATCATTCTCCTAATGATGTGATCCCGTTATCAATGACATCTAATGTCCATAGTCAGGAAAGCATGACTATCTGTTGATCAACGAGCTAGTCAACTAGAGGCTCACTAGGGACATATTGTGGTCTATGTATTCACATGTGTATTACGATTTCCGGATAATACAATTATAGCATGAATAAAAGACAATTATCATGAACAAGGAAATATAATAATCATTTTATTATTGCCTCTAGGACATATTTCCAAAACACACACACACACACACCGCTTTCCTACTCCCATCCGGCATGGAATTAACATGCTAGGGTTAGAGCCTGCTCCAGCCCCACCCAGCCTCTCAGCTCCTTGGCCACCACCTCTCCGCTTCCGGCCGCTTCTGCGGCCACTGTCCTTGATATCCCTCCCACTAGTGCGCCGCCATTTGCCACTTGCCCATGTCGTCGTCAACCTCTCCGATCTTGTGGCTATGCTCACACCTGTCCTTGTCGGTGTCACGTACATCTTCCATGTGGACCCCCACCTCCGTCGTCAGCGGCGAGTGGTCAGTGGCATTGCACAAGCGGGTGCAGGCTAATATTGTTGTGTACATCCTAGAGATTCCACGGCATCAAGTCACATAATACACGCTGGAGTTCGTGGTTGTTCGCTTCTGTGTTCACTACAAGAAATACATCAACTTGCGACCATCACTATTGCTCACTGAATGGTCATTGTTTTCCATTTGCAGCCATTTTTTGACCAAAAACAGATGGTCAAAAGCTGGCAGTCGTAAACTGAAATTAACGACCTTCTTCAGGATAAGGTCATAGACGTTTACGACAAAAACAAAAGGTCATGGATCCTATGACCTTCTGTTTTGGTCACTGGTTGTCTGCCCAGTCCACATCGGATCCGACGTGGCAATCTGACATGGCAAAATTGCGACTAATTGAAAAGGTCGTTGACAAGATTCAGCCCGGTTCGATTGAGTGTTTTACATGGGCCGAGCCCATTAATTCAGCCTTTTTACTGTATATTTTATTTATTTATTTTCTCTAGCTACATGGGCCTGGCCCAACCATTTGGCCTTTTTATTTTCTAGGGCACTGCGGTCCATTTCTTTTTAATTTCCTATTTTTTTGTCAGCTCTAGTAATGGGTCCCAATTGTCAGATTTTTCCCGGCAGTGGTTCCAAATCACTTTTTCACAACTTATTAATAAGCAGTATATATCAAACAGAAACAAGAGAGAAGCATATAAAAATCTTCAAATAACAACCAAAATAGGTTTATTACAATATATTCTATACAGAACAGAACATGTGAAACTCCATACACTCATTCACATCACAACAACCAGTTTAACCGTCAAATATTGCATGCCCGGGAACTTCAAACTTCACGTAGATAACCATACAATATTCCACACAATCACAAATATTGCGATCGACAAATAAAACGCTTTGGCAGTGTAAAGCTAGCTACTCTTGGATACCACGGAACATGCTCTTCAACATAGGAAGAAGTCATCAACGGAGTTCTACCAACAAGACAAGCTCCATTCACCTACAAGAACAGAATGGAATATCAAGTACTGGATCGTTCAAGCAGATTACAACCAACATATATATGTAGAAGTACATTAGGAAATATGATAGAAAAAACGGACAACAGATACACTTATACAGCCCAACAAATGGGTGATGACGACAAGATAAAAATATAGAATAGGAAATTTATGAGATTACATATTTGCCAACAAATGGGTGATGACAACAGATACACTTATCGGCGAAATATATATTTAACGAAATTTCACATGAGAAAGTAGTTGCTGCTTCAAGTTTTAAAACTCAACCATTCATCATTAATAGTAGCAATTCAAACTAGAACTTAAATTCTCTAGTAAGACATGCAGGTGTAATTTTGCAGATATTCAATACAACATTGTTCTTTCAAAAAATTGAACAGTTGCAAGTAACAGCTTAATAGACATCAAACTCACTAGGCAGATTAAATTACTACAGTACACTAGTGCAGAATGAATCAGTGATCATAAGAACTTAGCAGTACCTTCAAAGTACATGAAGACACCATCCTTTCGGCGCCATCGCTTGCGCTGCCTGACAATGACATCAGACATGACCTTCTTCCTCAGGTCAGGCTTTCCCTTCTTGACAGTGGCCATAACCATGTCACCAACGCAGGCAGAAGGAAGCCTGTTCAGGCGCCCCTTGATTCCCTTGACGGAGATGATGTACGGGTTCTTGGCACCAGTTTTGTCAACACAGTTGACATTGGCTGCCACCGGCAGACCCATCGACATCCGGAACTTGTTTCCAGTGAATCCTCTGCGCCCTGCAGTTCCAGAACAAGCATCCACAAGAAGATAGTTAGACAAAAGGATCACATATATCTACAGTACACTACACAAACATTTTAGAGATTCATGATAGCCATGATACATGAAAGTCCCTTCATAGCTTAGTAAGTAAGGATTATATCTATTTATAGAGGCAATACAAATACAAGCATTTGAGAAACACTTTGACCCAAGAGATGCAATAGACTGGATGCTTCATTAAGATCAGAAAATCTGATACAATAACTCTAGAGGTCTGAAAGAAATACTAGAACGCAATCACCAAGCACAATACCTCCTTGCACTGAAAAGAACCTTTAACAGATGAAAACTCAAAACAAAAAAACACTAATTTACCATGCGCGCCAGCAATTTTCGACTTAGCAAAGCATCTAACAAAGATGGGAGCACATATTTTACAGATACACGCTCATTTCCAGGACCTTTGAAGGCCCTAAACTAGATCTAAATATTGGCAAAGCCACGACACACTTCCAAAATCACTATAGCCGAGTAGAACTCCATCCATAAAGCATCACCTACAACACATCTAACCATCGACGAAACCTAAACCACCATACATGACTATATATTTCTCTAGTTCTCTAGTTCTAATTCCCGTACATGAGTTCCATATATACATATAATATATAAGCCCAGTTATAACATCCTACAATCATGAAACTGTCCATTCCTATATGGACACCAGAACATTTGCAAGAAAGACCATGATGTTGTGTATCAACATACTGCTGCACTAGATCAGTTAAGTAAAATATGATTGTCAGGTAATGCATATATAAGATTGTGTTTCACAGCATATAACACGCAAAGCTAAGACGACAACGATGTGTGAAAATCCTAATCATATACGATTGTTTCCAGAATATGGAAATATCTAGTAGTTACATGCATACATATTAACTTGATGTGCAAGCCATGGTTGACAAATAAAAGCAGTCATATGGAGTAGCATGGACAAGCTCGAACGCAGAAAGGTGAAATCTGAGCACATACATGACTATCCAATACTCAGCACCGACCAAACATATTTAGCAAGTACTACCTCCGTTCCTAAATATAAGAGCGCGATGAAGCTGATCTTGACCATGGCGAAGAGCAGGAAGCTGTAGATGATGAGGAAGAGGACGCCCGACACGTCGTCCTCGTGCCCGACATCGTATTTGAAGGTGTTGGAGAAGACGTAGAGCAGAGATGTCCCGAGGTCGGCGTTGAGGATCCCCACGCACTGGAAGCCCAACCGCATCGTCCTCACCCAATTGTCCTATTGGCAGGAGTAACATTTCAAGTATGAAAGCTTAGACTTGGATCAAGATATTAACTATTCTTTCATGCATATGCAGGTGCATACTACAGACTATAATACAGCACCAACTTGACACCCGAGTAGTCCAACTTGATAGGTGGGAGTAACATTTACAGTATCAAGCACATGTCAATTCTTCTACTACCTAGAAGCTAGAGCATGCATATGCAGGTGGTATAACATAACATAAAGAGCAACAACTTGATAAGTCTGCCCCAATAGTCCAAGTCGTGGAAAACCAAATATTTCTATATGAGTATTCATGATTTCAGTTTGTCATCGTTGTTTAAATAGCTTGGCAAACATTGACAGCAAAGAAACAAAAATTTTAAGGCAATATCTTTGTGAGCGTGTAGTGGATTGTTCACATCCTAATGAAATACATGGCAAAGAAGCTTAAACTATACTAGCAACAGAAAGCAGTCAGCAGTATCTGAGAGTGAATGATGGTTGTTTCAACAAACAAACAGTTTCTTGACATCTTAACACGGACCAAAGAGCCGTTGTTACTTCACAATGCAGATAAATAGATCGACTCTAGCAAGCAAGGACCTGACCTCTCCTCTCGGAAGAAAGGAAGAGGGTTTCAGTTTCCTTGTCACAAATTTGATGGCTAATGTGGTGGTGCAGTAAGCAAATAGGATTGTACCCAAGGTAGAGCATGAGGAGAGGGAGAGAGATACCTTCCATGGTGTCAGACAACACTTGGGTCGGAGCAGCAAGAAGTAGACGGACTGGTGCTCTTCTTTGTGGTGCACTTGGGTCGGAGCAGCAAGAAGTAGACGCGCTTGGGCTTGTTGGGGTCCTTGCCGGCCTTGCCCTTCTTCCCCTTGGCGGCCGGCTTCTCGGCCCCCTTGCTCCTCACCGCCAGCCTACAACACCACAAATCGTCAGAAACCTAATCATTGGAACAGATCTACCATGAGTGGAAGGGAGTACCTTGAGAAGGATGGGGGGCTTGGAGGAGGCGGGAGAATGTCGCAGGAGCGGAGAGGAAGTGTTGTTGTTGGCCCTCACGCCGCAATGACTAGCGAGGTCCAGTCCATGGCGTCGGAGGACCAAGGAGTAGCCGAGCCTCTCTCATCTCCAGGCAGGAGAGAGAGACGGAGAGGGGCTCGTGCAACTTTGCAGGGAGCGAGGATTGGGGGTGGGAGGCGTAGCGCGAGGCCTCGAGCGCCTCCTCCAGGTCGGCTGCACGGCGGCGGTGCAGCCAATCCGCTCAGAGACGTGCAACCTGATGTCTACTATGCAACCTTCTTCTTATAGACGTTGTTGGGCCTCCAAGTGCAGAGGTTTGTAGGACAGTAGCAAATTTCCCTCAAGTGGATGACCTAAGGTTTATCAATCCGTGGGAGGCGTAGGATGAAGATGGTCTCTCTCAAACAACCCTGCAACCAAATAACAAAGTGTCTCTTGTGTCCCCAACACACCCAATACAATGGTAAATTGTATAGGTCCACTAGTTCGGCGAAGAGATGGTGATACAAGTGCAATATGGATGGTAGATATGAGTATTTGTAATCTGAAAATATAAAAACAGCAAGGTAACTAATGATAAAAGTGAGCGTAAACGGTATTGCAATGATGGGAAACAAGGCCTAAGGTTCATACTTTCACTAGTGCAAGTTCTCTCAACAATAATAAAATAACTAGATCATATAACTATCCCTCAACATGCAACAAAGAGTCACTCCAAAGTCACTAATAGCGAAGAACAAACAAAGAGATTATGGTAGGGTACGAAACCACCTCAAAGTTATCCTTTCTAATCGATCTAGTCAAGAGTCCGTAGTAAAATAACATGAAGCTATTCTTTCCTCTCGATCTATCATAGAGTTCATACTAGAATAACACCTTAAGACACAAATCAACCAAAACCCTAATGTCACCTAGATACTCCATTGTCACCTCAAGTATCTGTGGGCATGATTATACAATATGCATCACACAATCTTAGATTCATCTATTCAACCAACACAAAGTACTTCAAAGAGTGCCCCAAAGTTTCTACCGGAGAGTCAACCTGAACACGTGTGCCGACCCCTATGCATAAGTTCATTGAACCCGCAAGTTGATCACCAAAACATACATCAAGTAGATCACGTGAATATCCCATTGTCACCACAGATAAGCACGGCAAGACATACATCAAGTATTCTCAAATCCTTAAAGACTCAATCTGATAAGATAACTTCAAAGGGAAAACTCAATCCATTATAAGAGAGTAGAGGGGGAGAAACATCATAAGATCCAACTATAATAGCAAAGCTCGCGATACATCAAGATCGTGCCAAATCAAAAACACGAGAGAGAGAGAGAGAGAGAGAGAGAGAGAGAGATCAAACACATAGCTACTGGTACATACCCTCAGCCCCGAGGGTGAACTACTCCCTCCTCGTCATGGAGAGCACCGGGATGATGAAGATGGCCACCGGTGAGGGATCCCCCCTCCGGCAGGGTGCCGGAACAAGGTCCCGATTGGTTTTTGGTGGCTACAGAGGCTTGCGGCGGCGGAACTCCCAATCTATTGTACTCCCGAGAGGTTTTAGGGTATATGGACATATATAAGCGAAAGAAGTCGGTCAGGGGAGCCACGAGGGTGGGGGCGCGCCCAGGGGGTAGGGCGCGCCTCCCTGCCTTGTGGCCACATCGAAGCTTCCCTTACTTCCACTCAAAGTCTCCTGGATTGCTTCCGTTCCAAAAATAACTCTCCTGAAGGTTTTATTCCGTTTGGACTCCGTTTGATATTCCTTTTCTGCGAAACACTGAAATAGGCAAAAACAGCAATCTGGGCTGGGCCTCCGGTAAATAGGTTAGTCCCAAAAAATAATATAAAAGTGTATAGTAAAGCCCATTAAACATCCAAAACAGATAATATAATAGCATGAATATTTCATAAATTATAGATACGTTGGAGACGTATCCGCATCCCCAAGCTTAATTCCTGCTCGTCCTCGAGTAGGTAAATGATAAAAGAAAGAATTTATGAAGTGTGAATGCTAGCAGGTGCACAAGTTTGATCAATGATAATTTCAGTCACCTTTTCTAGCATCATTATATGTCATAATAGTAGCTCATCTCATTAAACTTTTCATGAACAAGTAACAAGACATTCACATGTTAAAGCATAGACCATAAACTTCCTTGAAAACTAGAAAACTTCATTCTCAATCATCACAATTTCAATTCATCTTATCTTCAGGAAGGGTCTATGTCAGAGCTTTGATTTAGCAAATCCCACATACTCAACTATCATATAGTCTTCCATGATTGCTACCACTCAAAGCATATTTTTAGAACAAATAGCATCCAGATAGGGGCTTAATGTTTCGCCTCCCAACTTACTTATCATATAGATAATTGTCAACAATAATAATTCATGATCAAATATATTTGAATGGACATATATGCTTAGATCTTTCCCCATCACATGATGCTTGCCAACTAAAGATTAGGTTGGAATGAGAAGGAATACTACTGACTCTTGCATAAAAGCAAAAGATATTCTCTTCGCAGAGGGAAGCAGGGATTTGCAGAGGTGCCAGAGCTCGATTTTGAAATAGATATAAATAATTTTGAGAGGTATGCTTTCATTGTCAACATAACAACCAAGAGTTCCCAATATCTTCCATACTACATACATTATAGGTAGTTCCCAAACATAATGGTAAAGTTTTTACTCCCCCTCCACCAACAATCATCAATCCATGGCTTGCCCGAAACAACAGGTGCCTCCAACTAAACAACAATCCTGGGGAGTTTTGTTTGCAATTATTTTGATTTGATTTTGATCTTTTGATCATGGGACTGGGCATCCCTGTTACCAGCCATTTTTCTCGTGAATGATGAGCGGAGTCCACTCATCGTGAGAATAACCCACCTAGCATGGAAGATACTGGCAGCCCTTAGTCGCTACATGAGCGATTTGGGCATACAAAACAGATTATTATTTGAAGGTTTAGAGTTTGGCACATGCAAATTTACTTGGAATGGCAGGTAAATACCGCATATAGGTAGGTATGGTGGACACTCATGGAACAAACTTGGTTCAAGGGATTTGGATGCACAAGCAGTATTCCCGCTTAGTACAGATATTTGGCTAGCAAAGGATTCTAAACAGCAAGCACCACATGTTGGAGGATCTATAACAATATAACTTCTATACAAATATACCCAAGCATAACTCATTATGTTGTCTTCCTTATCCAATTTCAACTAATTTTCTCAGGTTTGAAAATAATTAATGGGGCTCACAATCAAAGAAGATGTCTAAGATAGTATATTTATATGTGAAATCTCTCTTCCTTCAATATTCTTTCATGAAGTCATTACTCCAAATTGGGTAGGCAAATGAAACATATATAATTTCAGATTTATGACATTCAACTCATTCAACCATTTACTCATAGGATATAAGTGAAGCACACGAGTAAATGAAAAACTACTCCAAAAAGATATAAGTGAAGATCAATGAGTAGTTAAATAATTATGTAGCTATGTGAAGACTCTCTCTCATTTAAGTATTTCAGATCTTGGTATTTTATTCAAACAGCAAGAAAAACAAAATAAAATGGCATTGCAAGGATAGCACAACTCATGTGAAGAAGCAAAAACTTAGGTACAACCGATACTAACCAATAATTGTTGAAGAAGAAAGGTGGGATGCCTACCGGGGCATCCCCAAGCTTGGATGCTTGAGACTTCTTGAAAAATTATCTTGGGGTGCCTTGGTCATCCCCAAGCTTGAGCTTTTGTGTCTCCTTAATTCCTTTTATGTCTCGGTTTCCTAAATCTCAAAAGCTTCACCCACACCAAACTCAACAAGAACTCGTGAAATAAGTTAGTCTAAACCAATGCAAAAACCTTATCACTTTCTACTGTAACAAATCACAAAAATTATTATTCAACATTTCATACTAAATGTCTCTGCATATTTAATACTCCTATCCTCAAATAGAATCATTAAACAAGCAAACATATGCAAACAATGCAAACATAACAGCAATCTGCCAAAACAGTATAGTATGTAAAGAATGCAAGATTCATCATACTTCCCTAACTCCAAAAATTATGAGAAAAATACTAAACTGTAGAAGATTTATCAGAGCTCAATATGCAAAAAATTTCAACATTATATCATTCTCTGACTTTTCTAGGGAATTTTTGCAACAGCGGTAAACTTTCTGTTTTGAAACAGCAACATGTATACTTGCAAAATAAGCATGGTAAAGGCTATCCTTGACATTTTTATTGAAAATATAGATGCAAAAAATTATTCTAAATAGTAGCAAGCAAGTACTAACAAAATAAAATTATGCTCCAAGCAAAACACATATCATGTGGTGAATAAAAATATAGCTCCAAAGTTACCGATGAACGAAGACGAAAGAGGGGATGCCATCCGGGGCATCCCCAAGCTTAGGCTCTTGGTTGTCCTTGAATATTACCTTGGGGTGCCTTGGGCATCCCCAAGCTTAGGCTCTTTCCACTCCTTATTCCGTAGTCCATCGAATCTTTACCCAAAACTTGAAAACTTCGCAACACAAAACTCAACACAAAACTCGTAAGCTCCGTTAGTATAAGAAAATAAATCACCACTTAGGTACTGTTGTGAAATAATTCTAAATTCATATTGGTTTAATATCTACTGTATTCCAACTTCTCTATGGTTCATACCCTCCGATACTAGTCATAGATTCATCAAAATAAGCAAACAACATATAGAAAACAGAATCTGTCAAAAACAGAACAGTCTGTAGTAATCTGTATCATTCGAATACTTATATAACTCCAAAAAATCTTAAATAAATTGGTGGACCTGAGTAATTTGTCTATTAATCATCTTAAAAAAGAATAAACCTAAAATCACTCTCCAGTAAAAAATGGGAGCTAATCTCGTGAGCGCTAAAGTTTCTGTTTTTTTACAGCAAGATCATAAAGACTTCACCCAAGTCTCCCCAAAGGTTCTACTTGGCACAAACACTAATTAAAAAATAAAACAACATCTAACCAGAGGCTAGATGAATTATTTATTACTAAACAGGAACAATAATCAAGGGACAAAAATAACATTGGGTTGCCTCCCAACAAGCGCTATCGTTTAACGCCCCTAGCTAGGCATGATGATTTCAATGATGCTCACATAAAAGATAAGAATTGAAACATAAATAGAGCATCGTGAAGAATATGACTAGCACATTTAAGTCTAACCCACTTTCTATGCATAGGGATTTTGTGAGCAAACAACTTATGGGAACAATAATCAACTAGCATAGGAAGGCAAAACAAGCATAACTTCAAAACTTTAAGCACATAGAGAGGAAACTTGATATTATTGCAATTCCTACAAGCATATGTTCCTCCCTCATAATAATTTTCATTAGCATCATGAATGAATTCAACCATATAACTAGCACTTAAAGCATTCTTTTCATGATCTACAAGCATAGAATTTTTATTACTCTCCACATAAGCAAATTTTCTCTCATGAATAATAGTGGGATCAAACTCAACAAAATAATTATCATGTGAGGCATAATCCAATGGAAAACTAAAATCATGATGACAAGTTTCATGGTTATCATTATTCTTTATAGCATACGTATCATCACAATAATCATCACAAATAGGAGGCATGCTTTCATCATAATAAATTTTCTCATCAAAACTTGGGGGACAAAATATATCATATTCATCACACATAGCTTCCCCAAGCTTGTGGCTTTGCATATCATTAGCATCATGGACATTCAAACAATTCATACTAACAACATTGCAATCATGCTCATCATTCAAATATTTTATGCCAAACATTTTATAGACTTCTTCTTCTAGCACTTGAGCACAATTTTCCTTTCCATCATTCTCACAAAAGATACTTCTGGAACCCCAAAAATTCTGAAATAAATTGGTGGACCTAAGGAATTTGTCTATTAACCCCAAAAACTCTGTTTTCACCTCATTCTTCCACCTCCTGAATAGTTCTGCCATCTTCTTAAGAGCATGATACTTGATCAATGGCTCTTTAATTGGCTTCTCCGGATCCTCCTCTGGCGGTAGGGTGAAATTTGCCTTAAGTGATGTCCAAAGATCATCTTTCTGCATATCGGAGACATAAGACACCTCGGGGTCTTCATTCTTAGGCTTTAACCATTGGTGAATAATGATCGGGATCTTGTCCCTAACAAGAACCCTGCACTGAGCACGAAATGCATCCCTTGTCCGGATGGGTTCAATCGGCTTGCCATCGCGCGCAATTGCTGTGATCTCAAACCTCTCATCCGAGCGCAACTTTTTCTTCGTGCCTCGTTTCTTTACCGAAGTTGTGCTCGATCCGGAGGGCTAAAGAAAAGAAGAAAGACGAGAGTTAATTAATATGTGTACATACGAAAACAATGAATGCATCAATTATCTAGTCAGCATAGGCTTAACTAATATATATACCTGGCCGGACTCGGTTAGGTCACCGGAGCCGTCATCACGGTCTCCTTCTTGTACCAGCGTTGGGTCACTGGAGCCATCATAATCATAGCCTTATTCTTGTACCGACATTAATGGGTCACCGGAGCCATCATAATCATAGTCTTCTTCTTCACCCTGTCCTTCCAGACCATCGGTATCGTTGAGAAACGATAAGATGGCATCACTTCCTTTTGCGATTATGTCCCCCAACATCTCTTCTATTGCTTCGTCTCGGGGGTTCTCCATAGTTTCTGCAAATATTTACAACATGGCAATTATTATTCAAACATGACAGATGGATATATTAGTGGCAAACGTAGAACTAGCTAACTAATCATAATAAGGAATCATATTAATTAGTGGCCCCGACGCTGCTTCTCTAGGGTTTGGGGTGGCCTCGGCAACGCTTCAAGGGTTTGGGGTACCCTCGACAACGCTTCAAGGGTTTGGGGTGGCCTCGACGACAATGCTCTTTTAACTTGGTAAATTTGGGTGGCCTCGAGAGAGTTTGTCGGGTAGGGGCACGGCGGGAGGGGGTAGGAGACCGACATCGTTTTTTCTAGGGTTTGGGTGTCCTCGGGAGTTCTGGTCAAGCGAGAGGGCCGGGGGTGCTCCCAAGTTATCGCGGTCGAGAGGGGGTATATATATCGACCGCCCCTCAAGTCGAAGTTATCGGGGAGGGGGTTATTTCGACAACGACATACCCGATAAAAAATAAGAAGACGAAGAAGAAATAAAAAGAGGAGAAGAAGAAAGGAATAGAGGAGAAGATCGAAGAAAATATTTTCTATTTTTTCTTCTTCTCCTCTATTCCTTTCTTCTTCTCCTCTTCTTTTTCTTCTTTTTTCCTCTTCTTATTTATTTCTCCTCTTCTTCCTCTCCTCTTGTTCTCCTTTCTTCCTCTTCTTATTTTCCTTTTTCCTCTCCTTCTTTTGATTCTTCTTCCTTATTTTCCTAGCTAGATATATAATACTTTTCTAAAAATATAATTTTTGCATATATAAAACTTTTTCTTCTTCTTCCTTCTTCCTTCTCTTCCTTCTTTTCCTAAATATATAAAACTTTTCTAAAAATGAAACTAACCTAAAATGTACTAAATCATAGAACATATATAGATAAAACTAACCTAAAATGTACCCAAATGTACTAAAAATCTAACTTTTATATGCACAGAGAACATACATACGTATATACATTTTTATAAAAATGCAAAAAAACAAATCGTCATATATATGAACAAAAAATCTAAAAAAGGACATATAATCATATATACACACATACATATACTCACACATATACATATAATCTGGAAAAAAAAACATCATATATGTGTGAAAAAACAGAGGAGAGGACAGGGCGGCGGCGCTGACATGACCAAGGAGAGGTGCGGCGTGGTCGGGGCAGGGGCAGAGGCACGACGCCAGTGTCGGTGTAAAGGGCAGCGACGACGGCGTGGTCGGGGCAGGGGCGACGGCGGCGTGGTCGGGGCAGGGGCGATGGCGGCGACGGCGTCGACAGGGCGGGTTGGGGGCGCGGCAGAGGCACAGCGAG
>NC_041383.1:818423103-818454286 GCF_002162155.2 Triticum dicoccoides | reverse complement strand
GGGGCGACGGCAGCGTGGTCGGGGCGGGGCAACGGTGGCGTGGTCAGGGGCGCGGCAGAGGCACGCGAGCTCGGGCAGCCTGGCGGCGTCGTTAGAGGGATCGAAGAACTGACGAAATTTTCAAAAGTGTTGGCTTATATAGCAAAGCCATTGGTACCGGTTGGTGGCACCAACCGGTACCAATGCCCCTTTAGTCCCGGTTGGTGTCACCAACCGGGACCAAAGGTCTCTTTTCAGCAGCCTAAAGGGCGGGAAGCAGAGGCCTTTGGTCCCGGTTGGTGGAACCAACCGGGACTAAGGGGGGATTGCTACCGGTTGGTGCTACGAACCGGTACCAATGAGCCACTTGAGTCCCGGTTGGTGCCACCAACCGGGACCAGAGGCCTTGCACAGCGGCGTGGTGGTGGGAGTTTAGTCCCACCTCGGTAGTTGAGAGGGGCGCGCAGTGGTTTATAAGCCCAACTGCCGCACCCCTGTCGAGCTCCTCTCCATTGCAGACTTACGGGCCTAATTGTGACTGCTATGCCTGATGGGCCCACTGGGCCTTCTGCGGGCCTGAATCCTGGCCCATGGATGGGTTTCTAGTCGTATTCAGGATGTGGTGGCCCAGTAGGTGGCAAATTTTTTATTTTTCCCAGTTTTTTTGTTTTCTTTTTTGCTTTATTTATTTTGTTTTGTTTCTACTTACAACAAAATACTTATTTTTTATTTTATTTTGTTTCTAATTACTTGTTTATTTTATTATATGATAATTCTTTTTGCTATTAAAGTTTCTAACAAAAAAGTTCTTTATGAAAATTCTTTTTTGCTTTTAATGATTTTGAACAGAAAATACTTTGATAATTTTAGTTGCATCAATTTTATATAATTTTAGTTTCAATAATACTAGAGGTTGCTTATAATGTTTTGAACAGAAAATACTTTGATAATTATAGTTTCATAAAACTTATTTATGTTATTAAAGTTTATCTTATTTTGTTTCTACTTATATATTTTATTAAAGTTTATATTATTTTGTTTCAAATAACTTATTTATTTTATTTTATGACAATTCGTATACAAAACGGACAATCTGTTTCGAAGTATCATTTTTTGAACTTATTTGAACTCCATAGTTTTTCTGTGTTCAAAATGCACAATTCAAAGCCACATCATCAATTTTCAACCATTTCTGACTTCATTTGTTATTTTTTCATGCATTTACTGATTATTTTGAGCTATAAGACCATGAAATTGAAAAGCATTTGAAATGAACTCTGAAAAGGTTGAAAGTTGGCATGGTATCATCATTTCACCCACATAGCATGTGCAAGAAAGTAGAGAGGGTTATGACAAAAACTGGATGCAATTCATGTACAAAACCGACAATCTCTTTCGAAGTATCAGGGTTTCATACGGAAACTCGTCTGTTACAAAGAGATTTCATTTTTTGAACTTATTTGAACTCCATAGTTTTTTTGTGTTCAAAATGCACCATTCAAAGCCACATCAACATTTTTCAACCCTTTCTAACTTCATTTGTTATTTTTCATGCATTTACTGATTATTTTGAGCTATAAGACTATGAAATTGAAAAGCATTTGAAATGAACTCTGAAAAGGTTGAAAGTTGGCATGGTATCATCATTTCACCCACATAGCATGTGCAAGAAAGTAGAGAGGGTTACGGCAAAAACTGGATGCACTTCGTGTACAAAACGGACAATCTCTTTTGAAGTATCAGGGTTTCATACGGAAACTCGTCTGTTACAAAGGGATTTCATTTTTTGAACTTATTTGATCTCCATAGTTCTTCTGTGTTCAAAATGCACCATTCAAAGCCACATCATCAATTTTCAACCCTCTCATGAATAGATAAGTGACCAAATTAATAGAAGTTCATCATCACATTAAAACCAAAGTACATACATAGTTCTTATTCAACAACATATAGCTCTCAAGAGCATCTAATTAAACCATACATTGAAATTATGTAAAACATTTCAATGGAACAACAAATGCAATCATAATCGCAACCAAGGTAACAACTGATCCAATTGCATAATGATACCAAGCCTCAGTATGAATGGCATATTTTCTAATCTTTTTAATCTTCAACCGCATTGCATCCATCTTGATCTTGTGATCATCAACGACATCCGCAACATGCAACTCCTATATCATCTTCTCCTCCTCAATTTTTCTTATTTTTTCCTTCAACTAATTGTTTTCTTCTTCAATTAAATTTAACCTCTCGATAGTAGGGTTGGTTGGAATTTCCGGTTCAACAACCCCCTAGATAAATAAAATCTATGTCACCTTGGTCGGCATAATTGTTATAAACAATAAATAAAACAAATAGTTATCAAAAGATAATATATACCACATATGAATCATAGACAGGACGAGGGCCGACGGGGGCGGATACCAAAACCATCGCACTATATAATAACAAGGAATAATAAAAGTAAGAAAATTAGACAAGTATCTATCTGAAGTAAGATTTTTTTTCTTTCAGAAAGAAGATAAGAACAAGAGGCTCACCACGGTGGTGCCGGCAACGAGATCGGCGCGGGCGATCGACGGCGGTGAAGACGGGGACGGGATGTGACGGACTAACCTAGACAAATCTCGGGGAAAATGGAGCTCAGAGGTCGAGTTTCGAGAGGAGAAAGATTAACTAGTGTGGCTCGGACATTTCATTGAACACCTCATGTGCATAGGAGGTGAGCTAGAACACCCAAATGCCCTCCCCTCGCCGGCCAGAAAAACAGAGCACTGTGGAGTGCTCTGCTGTGGCGATCGGGTATATATAGGCAACTCATTTGTCCCGGTTCATGGTAGAAACCGGGACTAAAGCCCGGTAATCTGTCCAGGTTCAAACCACGAACCGGGACCAATGGTTGTGGGCTAGGAGCGAGTACCATTGGTCCCGGTTCGTGCCTAGAACTGGGACAAATGGATCCAGACGAACCAGGACCAATGCCCACGAGGCCCCAGCCTCATGAACCAGGACCAATTCCCCCCATGGGTCCCGGTTCGTGAAGAACCGGGACTAATGGGCTGGTCAGGCCTGAACCGAAGCCCTGTTTTCTACTAGTGGGCCTCATCCTCCGCCCACGCCATCATCGGAGCGTCGTGCCTCTATGGGGAGGAGGGGCGGGACGGCGAGCGGTAGTCGAGCGGCAGCGAGGAGGTGGGATCTAGGGATCAAGGGGAGGGGGGAGAGGAGGGTGAGTGGGCGAATCGGATATGGGGGATCAAGGGGAGGGTTGGTGGGTTAGGGTTTTTTTTCTCGACAGAAGCTCCACCGTTAGATGGGTGCGCGATGGATGGCTCAGATTGCGTTCAATTTGGTGTTCCGCGTGAAGGTCGTTCCTGAATCTCAAAATTTTGGATCGGCTCTCTCGCGCTTGAATCTCAAAATTTTGGACCCAAAACTTTGATTTCCTTATAAAAACATAACAATGGCATATCAAAATGATCTCGTATTTTGCATAAGTGTTCATCTTGAAATGGCAAACAATGTTTTGAAATAGTGCTTTCATTTTCTTTCCACAAAAAAATCATTTTTCATTTTCTGAGTACATAAAAAGGGTTTTTTTGTGAAAAACGTAACAAATATTTGTACCAAAATTGTACCAAATCATTTTTATAAAATATTAGGCCATATTTAATACACAATTGACCAAATGGTTTGGTGTCAAAAGTTTTGATCCACCACTCATGAAAATGACAAATTTCTGTCGATTCAGTTGGAAGAGGGTCAAATTTGAACTGCAGTTGCCTCGTAGTTTGCTCTCTATTTTTTGATCCACCTCTCATGAAAAAGAAAAAATTCCGCCAATTCAGCTGGAAGCGGGTCAATTTTGAACTGTAGCTACCTTGTAGTTTGCTCTTTATTTTTTTCCAAAAATCATTTCTATGTACATAAGTATATATTTAATCAGAGAAACATAAAAAAATTCTAGCTAGGAACGGTCATTCCCGCCGTTTTGACCGCATTTTGAAACGGGCATAAAAAATTCAAAAAAATCAAAAAATTGGAAAACCTTCGCATTGTGTCATTATATGTGACCAAGTTACCAGCAAAAATTATAAACTTGTAATACAAAAATTATTTTAAAAAAAGGTTTCTCAGAAACGAGCTATCAAGTGTGAAGATGCATGACTTTCAACCCAAATGCTCAATCTTATGGCCACATTAATGACATAGTTTGTTCAAATGATCTTATATTGTGCATAAGGGTGCATCTTGGAATGGCAAGCAATGTTGCCTAAGGAAGTTTTCATTTTCTTAAGACGAAATCCATTTTCTGAGTGCCCAAAATGATTTTTTTTGTGAATGATCTACCATATATTAGTTGCAAAATTGGACCAAATTAATTTTATAAAATACTAGGACATATTTAATGCAAAATTGACAAAATGGTTGGGTGTCAAAAGTTTTGATCCACCTCTCGTGAAAAAGACAAATTTCCACCGATTCAGTTGGAAGCGGGTCAAATTGGAACTGCAACTGCCTTATAGTTTGCTATTTATTTTTTGCAAAAATCATTTCTAGTTACATAAGTACCTATTTAATCAGAAATACATGGTTTGGTTTTGATACGTCAAGGTTTGGATGGTGGCCGAGGGCCCCAACTCTAGAACACGTAAACTCGCATGCCCGCCGTGTGGTCACCGCGTGACCGTGGCGTTGCCATGCGTCTAGGCGGCCTAGGCATGTCTAGTGGGTTCGACACTCCCCAGGTACGTGCTAGGAAGAAAATTACAACATAAGATTCTCACGAGGAGACCGATCTATGCTCAAACATGAATTGGCAACCAAGTGTTTGATTAGAGGTACGGGAAATGCACATGGCTAATGGGCGTGAGTTTTGGCTGAGGATGATCAGTTACTAAGAAGACTGTCTTCACAAATTTTCATCTCAAAAGGAGGAGCCTAGGTGGTACTTGCTTTGCAAAGTACCACACCGAACATAAATATGAATATTGAAGCCGGGCTCAAAATAATGAATGGATTGAGCTGAAATTTGGTGGACGATGGTTATTTGGGCATAGGAAAGCACTGTAGAAAATGGATACCATTTGGACATGCCAAAGTGGTACTTCCTTCACAATGCTCTTCTCTGGACAGAAACTTCAGAAAATTAGTGAGAGAAATTGGCTAAATGAAATGAGTTCAAATTTGGTGTAGGTAAGTTACATAGGCATATAGAATATGTGGAAAAAATTCAACTCATTAGGATATACATAGCTAGTACTTCTTTCACAAAGGTTCTAGGTGGACAAAAACTTTGGAAATTTGCCGAGGAAGATTTACTAGTCAAATGGAGCTGAATTTGTCATGAGGCAATGATTTGGATAGGAAAGAGTGCCAAACATTTTTAGGGAAACCAAGAATATATAAATAGCACTTCCTTCACAATGCTCTTCTCTGGACAGAAACACGGAAAATTAGTGAGAGAAATTGGCTAAATGAACTGAGCTCAAATTTGGGTAGGTAAGTTACATAGGCATATAGAATATGTGGCAAAAAATCAACTCATTAGGATATGCATAGTTAGTACTTCTTTCACAAAGGTTCTAGGTGGACAAAAACTTTGGAAATTTGCCGAGGAAGATTTACTGGGCAAGTGGAGCTAAATTTTGTCATGAGGCAACGATTTGGATAGGAAATAGTGCCCAAAAATTTTGAGGGCAATCAAGAATATATAAATAGCACTTCCTTCACAAAGTGTTGTTCTGAACAGAATAGAAAAATGAATATTGTTGAATTATTTTTTAACTAGGCAGGAAGGTTTTTTACATATTTGACGAAGATATGACCCAAAGAATTTATGAGATTTTTTGGGAATTTTGGGAATAACAGAAATATAGGTTGCTTCACAACCTAGGGCAAAAATTGACACATGGACAAGACACATAGGCAAAACCGATGAGGTGGCGCCTAGTCATAGCAACCCATCACAATTTACAAGGTTATGACCATCTATATTGGTCGTGATCAGCTAGAAATAAGGCAGCGGACCAGTGCTATCTGCTTTATGACCATTTCATGTAAGGAAATTACGACCTTTCTAACCAAAATGGTCATTATAGTTCAGGGTTTGGAGCCCCCCGAACAGCTTTTGACGAATTGGTCTCAAATGGTCGTAGATTTATGACCAATTCTTCCAGGGTCACTGACAGAAGGTCACAAGTTGACATATTTCTTGCAGTGGTTGCACCAGAGGACACAATCGCTAGGTGATGTTCTGACATCCACAGTACCTGCAAAAACTAGACTGTATTTTAAGTTAGAAGTATTTGAACCCAATCACCTTTTCCATGTTACTTGCACCTTACCTGAATTTTGTTCTTGCACATTTTCCTGTGTTTCCCATATAATCTAATCTGTAGAAGCTACTGCATCAAATTAAGTAAATGCATCCTCCTTTCTTCTCCAAGTTTGTTCCATTCTGTTCACCGAAAGTCTGTAAAGTGGAGTTGGGAACGAGAGAGTGCCATAGATTTGCTTGAGGTTTTGAATTATTTTTTGCATCAGCTTTGCATGTTATACATTTGCATACTGATTAGTGCCATAAAGTAGTGGCAACTATTTGTTTGAGTAAGCTCATGTTTTTACTCAAATCCTGAATTACCAGTAATATACAAAAGTTTATCGTGATATGATCTGCATGAAAACGCTCATTTGATTTTATTAGTGAATGCTTCATCTAATGTATATTCCTCCATACAAATAATTTAATTTAATTTGAGCGGAATAGTTGATGGATGGATGCGAGAGAGGACTACTAGCAACACACAAAAAGGTAAACATGATTCTTTATAGTTAGTTGGCTCTTTTGTTTGGAGCAAAATATAATTTGCAACCCAACTGGTTATTTCATTTGCTTTCACATGCTTCAGTGAGAAATTGCAAAGAATAGGTTTCGAATTACACATTAGCTCTTGATGCAACGTCATTCATTTCCACCACATAGAGATTATTGGCAACACAGCTGAGAGGAGGTGAGTGAAAGTATGATAACATTATTGAGATTTTAGACCCAATAGTATTTGAACTCTTGTTATAGATCATCTGTAAGTACTTTTGGCTAATAATTGTCGGCATTGCATGCCTGATTGGGTTAGTCAACCCCAATGTTCTCTATTGCAAGTTAGAAGAATTTAAGATGGTCGAATTTGAAATCAACAATGTTAGTAAGTAGAAATATAGTGTCAATACCGTGAAGAAATGTTCTTGACAAAGCCTTTTGATATAACAAAATGGAGCTTTATTAGAAAAGTGGTGGTCTCATAGAATTTTGTAGTCTACACATGGTCGCATTTAAAACAACACTACCTTTGAGTGAGCATCAGTGAACAACACAGAGGCATTGCCGGACATCTGGAACCAGCACCGACGTGCCTGCTCGATGTTTCAACGAACCTTTCCACCCTGGAGCCATTTGTGTAACTAGGTACGCCCCGCCCCCTGTCGACGACCTCCATGGCAGACACCACACCCGACAAGTGTTCGGTCAAATGCCATTGAGCTTATTTTCGAATGCTCTGTCGTTTTTTAGAGTACGAGGGATGATGAGTTGCTCGATCATGGAGGATGAGTTGTTGTGCAATGCGCGGCTGGCCATGTCCGTGGATTTCATAGGTAGTAGCAGAGGGGAGCCCTTCTGGGAGCAAGTGCACGACAAGTTTCATGCACGAAAGCACAGACATGTACATCATTCAACCACACAACACGAGACCTGCTACTTCTTGAGCTTGCGTTGGTTTTTCACTTGAAGAGGAAAGGATAATGCAGCAAACTAGAGATAAGTATTTCCCTTAGTTTGAGAACCAAGGTATCAATCCAATAGGAGACAACGCACAAATCACCGAATACCTGCACAAACAATCAAACAAACTTGCACCCAACGCAATAAAGGGGTTGTCAATCCCTTCACGGTTACTTGCAAAGTGAGATCTGATAGAGATAGATAAATGATAAAAGTAATTATTTTTGGTATTTTTCGTTTATAGATCGGAAAGTAAAAGATTGCAAGAATAGTAGATCGGAAACTAGAATTGTAGATCGTAAACTTGTATGATGGAAAAGAGACCCGGGGGCCATAGGTTTCACTAGAGGCTTCTCTCAAGATAGAAAATAATACGGTGGGTGAACAAATTACTGTCGAGCAATTGATAGAAAAGTGCAAAGTTATGACGATATCTAAGGCAATGATCATGAATATAGGCATCACGTCTGTGTCAAGTGGACCGAAACAATTCTGCATCTACTACTATTACTCCACACATCGACCGCTATCCATCACGTCCGTGTCAAGTACTTTTAGCTAATAACTGTCGGCATTGCCTGCCTGATTGGGTTAGTCAACCCCAATGTTCTCTATTTGCAAGTTAGAAGAATTTAAGATGGTCGAATCCTAAGCTATGAAATCAACAACGTTAGTAAGCAGAAATATAATGTCAATATCATCAAGAAATATTCTTGACAAGCCTTTTGATAAAACATAATGGAGCTTTGTTAGAAAAGTGGTGGTCTCATAGAATTTTGTAGTCTACACATGGTCACATTTAAAACAACACTACCTTTGAGTGAGCATCAGTGAACAATCAAAGCCAACCTGGAGGAAGATGGGACAAACTAGGAGGAGCTCATCATAGTCGGATCTAGGTTGTTGGTTGGCCTTGGTGAGGACGCTAGAGGAATGGGCGAGATGCACCGATGATGTACGTGTTCATCCAGCTTCTCCCTCGTCTCCCTAGACATGGAAGACCTCCTTGTCAAGAGCCACTGTTAAATTTTACATTGCAAGATATTGTGCATCAATGTGCATATATCATAATGAATATGATAAGTTTAAAGAAAGAGGGGAGAGTATATTTTTTACTTTGATTTTCTTCGCTGTGCATCGTATTTGTTTGCCTTTATATTCCTTGTGGTCACTAAACGATCATACTTGTTGCTGTCAAAGAATAAGAAGGGACAAACATTGTCATTGCACTATGTGCATATGTCATAAGACAACGTGGCACCATCTCTTGTGGTATGTCAGACATACAATACACCATCATCTCTCGCCGAGGACCATTTCAGAGAGTTGTTATTGAAGTTTTGAAGATGTGCCCAGTCAATGGTAAGATGATATTACCAAATTTCGAAGCGACAACGGTGCCTCTTTACTTTTTTTTTTCTCTCCATGTTGTGCGTCAAATGTAATGCTAAAAAAGCAACATCTTCCCTATCTGGTTTTCTCTCTCTCTTTTTTGGTTTTGTTTGCTCGGGTTTTCTTTGTTTATTTTCCTTTTTTAAAAATTCCCGAGCTTTTTTAAAGTCATGAACTTTTCAAATACATAAACATTTCTTTTCAAATCAGTCAACATTTATAAAATTTGCAATTTTTTTTTCAAATATGTGAACTTTTTTTCAAATGCATGATCTTTTTCAAATCCATGATATCTTTTCAATTTGTATGAACCTTTTCCAAAATCCACGAATGTTTTCAAATTCGTAATCGATGAACTTTTTTCAAATGTCATGAAGTTTTTCAATATTTTGATTTTTCTTTAAGTTCTTAAACTTATTTCAAAATTTGGTGAATTTTTGAAAATGTCATGAAATTTTTCAATATTTTGATTTTTTAAGTTCGTAAACTTATTTTATAATTTGGTGATTTTTTTTTCAAATTCCACAATTTTTAAAAATGTTTTCCAAATTTGAGTTTTTTGTTCAAGATGTTGACGTTTTCTCAAATTCGTGATTTGTTTAGAAAAATCCCAATTTTTGTGAACTTTTTTGAATTCACAAACTTTTTGCAAGTCCTTGAACTTTTTCGAAACCCGCATAATCTTCTCAAATTCTTGTAATAGTTTGAAATATGTGAACTTTTTTCACATCGGCAAAAAACTTTCTTTCAAATGTGCGAAACCTGCGTTTTATTTCCAGGTTCATGAACTTTCATGAAACCAGCTGGAATCCGAGAAATTTTTTCAGAATTCGCAAAAAAAAAATAAAATTACACAGGTTTTTGGAATTCATTTTTTTTATTTTTTTTGTGGTGACAAATCATTTTGAACCGTATGAAATCGGGGGCGTGCTACGCGTCGGCCGGCGGATCAGTTAAAGAAATCCGTCACCTCGGGAGTCGTCGGATGTGGCTCAATCTAGCGGCAGAGTGTCATCCTCTATTTCCGCAACATAATAAGTCGTGTTGCATAAACATTTGCAAAACCGGTGGTCATGTCGGAAGACGTTGCTGCTGGGCCTGCGCTGCGCGCGCCCGGCCCAGAGGCTTTGGGCCCAGGGCCCGCGAGCGAGAAGGGAAAACCTGGGCCCGGCCGCTAGAAAGTTGCGTCTCCGTCTCCCCCACCTGCGCCGCGCCGCGCCGCTAGAAACTTCTTCCTCCCATTCGCTCGCCACCATTAGCCCCCCCTCTCCCCCGCCCCCAGCCGCCGCCCCGGACGCAACCCTAACCCTACCCCCGCCCCCGCCCCCCCCGCCGCCTCGCCGCCCGAGCCCGCCCGCGCCCATGGACCCCGAGCAGCCGGCGTCCGACCCCGCCGCCGCCGAGCCGGAGGAGGAGGACCAGGAGGACGACGAGGAGGAGGAGGAGACGGAGGCGGCCGACCCGGAGCAGGAGGCGGCGGAGGACGCCCTTCTCGACCGCGCGCAGGCCCTCATCTCGCGCGTCGTCGAGCAGGAGGCCAACCCCAACCCGCGCCTCATCCACACCCTCGCCACCATCTGCGAGGACCAGGAGGCCAGGTACTCTCTCACCCATCCCCTCCCCCTTCTCCCTGCTTCCGCGGTGGGGAATTCGCATCGCCCCGCCGCCGCCCGCTTTGGTCGATTGATTGATCTATTGGTTACCAGGGCTTGCCCTCGCCGCGTTCGTTACACGGCTTGTTTCGCTCGCCTGGGAGAGAGGCAAAACCGTAGTGTTCTCTTCATACGACATTTGTGCCGTTTGCTTGCGGCCTAGGAAGCCGATGTAGTGAGGAAAGGCATAAGAGATGGAGTGGCTATGCAAGCCAAGCCCAGCGAGTGGAGTGGAGTGCAGTACTCGATAAAAAACAAAAAACAAAAAATAATACTACTGCCGTGTGCTTGCTTGCCAGTGTGTCATCATTTCTTACAAAGCAGTTGGGGTTGACCATGTAATGTAGACCCTGTATTTTTCTCTGATTTGATCTCGGCAAAATCGGTGATATGATGATGTTGAGGTTTTCAGAACCCGGTGCAAGTTTAATCTCTTTGCTTTTTATATAATCCACAGCAAGTATATATATGAAGGCACCTGCTTGATTGAGATTTGTAGGCTTGTACCACATAGTCACATTGCTCTTTATAAATTCCTTTAGATGCTACTCTGTGCGAATAACATTGATGAACTAGGAAGTTGCTGTATATGAAAGATGGATTGCTTGCCTGAGTTAGCCTAGGCAAGTTTTAGCGCACTCAGTTTGAGGCTTGCCTTTAGATGGCACTCTGTTTTAGTAACATTTATTTATGAACTAGCACTTGTTTGATTTTACCACAGGAAAATCTGCTATGTGGTTTACAGTATGAACCCTCATGCTTCATTGAGATGCATAGCTCATAATGTTTTTGCTGAATCACATTGCTCCTAATATTTCTCTTTTCGCTCATCATAACCATGCCTATGTCCCCTGCAGGCACCTGCAGGAATGCGCGAGTGATCCGTCCTTCAATAACACAAACACAAGGAGCTCCCATACTATAGGCAAGCTGGCGAGTTTGATCAGGGTGCGTGCTCTGCTTTTCTGCATCCATCGGCCTAATAACCTGAATCTTACCTGTTTATTGCTGAGATTAATCGTTGCTGCCTCAACCGTGCCTGCAGGAGAATGATGATTTCTACGACCTAGTGTTTTCTAAGTTCCTGTCCGATACATCGTACCCTTTGCCAGTACGCTGTGCTTCTGCTAGGCTGCTCCTAAGCATCCAGGATGCATTTTCGGTTAGCTTACCCCTCTCCCTTCATGCATGCACACTCTTTTGCTTTGCCATCATACTTCAATCTTCTTCTGTTTCCTACACTACATTCTATTAACTTGACGCGTGTTTGTGTCCTCAGCCTCAGTTTTCTCATCCTTTTGAAGATGCTACCCTAGAAAATATAAAATCCTGGATAAAGGAAGATGGTGAAGCATCGGATGAACGTGATTGGAAGCATCTAGGAAGTGGTAAAAAACCCACAGAAACTGAGATGATGAGAACATATGCTATTGGGTTGCTCTCGATGGCGTTGTATGGGTACGTACTGTCATGTCTTACCAATATGAGATCTTACTTATAGCATTCTTCTCTTCTTCATCAGCCTTTCTGTTATCAGTAATCTAATTGTTGCATTTTCTTGTTTGCCAGTGGTGGGCGTTTGGTAGAAGATGTCTTGAACATGGGTGTATCAGCCAAGCTCATGCGTTTTCTGCGAATACGAGTCTTTGGTGATGCCACATCTCCAGAGAAAGATGCCAATCTTCCACCAGATACCAAGCATCCACGGGGTAGAGATGAGAATAGGGGCAAAGTACGATTGCTTCAAGACAGTTCTATACTGGACGGAACAAGGGCTGGAGATGGAATATCGACTGACCCAACTTTGGAAAAACAGTTTGATCGTGATGTTTGGATGAGGCAAGCACACGGAGAACAGGGGATGGATGACACTGGTTACCTGCAACGTGATGATGCTGATTCTACATTGGATCCTTTTGATGCAAAGTCAGTCGATGGGGAAAAGTATCCTGCAGGTGAAAGCCTGAGAGATGAGCTCTTGAAGAGAAAGTTCAGCCGTACAGGATCTCGACTAAGAGGGAAGATCAAACCAGGTGAAGGCTTGCCTGAAAGTGAACGGACACCTTTATCGCCAACAGGATTGAGAATGGGAAATCGGACTAGCAAAGACAAGAATGCGGCTAAGGTTGAGGACCCAAAGAAAGCAATCGATCTGAACAATAGCTCTGCAGCCCCCGAGTCTGATATTCTTAGTATTTCTAAAGAAGAGTATGAGGACCGGTTCAGGGATTGCATTATCGGCTTGAAGGATATAACTGACATTGTTTTGAAGGCAGTGAGAGCTGCAGAAGCGGAAGCCAGATCAGCGAATGCTCCTGAGGAAGCTGTGAAAGCAGCAGGTGATGCTGCTGCTGAGCTTGTGAAATCTGCTGCTTTAGAGGTATGCAATAAGACATCTCTGGGCCTCCCAAAATAGGAATACTTATACTTGACACTGATTCATTTTCTGCTTCATTATACGTTAGTAACTTTTGACACGCTATGTTTTTGAAGGTTTGGAAGAGTGAAAATAGTGGTGATGCCGTTGTATTAGCTGCGGAGAAAGCTGCAGCTACTGTAGTCGATGCTGCCATGTCCACTAGCGTCTCAAGGTAATGGAAGAAACACATCTTCTCTGTGGTGTGTCTGTGTGTGTGTGTGTCGTCTTAATTCATTATATTGTTGTTCCTTTTCTGAGTTTAGTTGGTATTGCAGAAGCTCTGACCAGGTTAATGAGGAGCATGTTGTTGAAGAAACTGTGAAAATTAGTGAGGACCAGGATCTGGAAGATTTTGTTATCATTGACCAGGAGCAGCTCTTGCTACTTCGGGAAAAATATAGCATTTTGTGCTTGCAGTATCTGGGAGAGTACGTTGAAGCTTTGGGTCCTGTTCTTCATGAAAAAGGTGTTGATGTTTGCCTCGCATTGCTGCAACGGGGAATCAAAGACCAGGAGGGATGTGGCCACGTTTCACTACTTCATGAAATTCTTAGATTAATTTGTGCCCTGGCCGCACACCGGAAATTTGCTGCGCTATTTGTTGACCGGGGTGGTATTCAGAAGATCCTCTCTGTCCCTAAGATTACTCAGACATATACTGCTCTGTCGGCATGCTTGTTTACTTTCGGTTCTCTCCAGGTAAACATAGAAACCTAAGCTGGCTGGTCATGCATTCTGTTGATCTGTTCATGGTTTCCCTTGACCGTTCATTTATCCTATTGCTAAGCATCCTCTGTTCTTGCAGTCTACCATGGAACGTGTTTGTGCGCTTTCACCTGACACACTCAACAATGTGGTTGAACTAGCGCTGCAACTCTTAGAATGCCCACAAGATGCAGCTAGAAAAAATGCAGCCATATTCTTTGCTGCTGCATTTGTGTTCAAAGCTGTTCTGGATTCATTTGATGCACAGGATGGGATGCAAAAACTTCTGAATATATTACAAGTTGCTGCATCTGTAAGGTCGGGTGGTAACTCTGGATCCTCCAACGCGAATCAAGGGAATGACCGATCACCTGCTGAAATTCTGACTCAGTCAGAAAAGCAGGTCGCGTATCATTCATGTGTTGCACTACGGCAATATTTTAGAGCTCATCTCCTTCAGCTTGTTGATTCCATCCGGCCAAGCAAGAGTATCCGTAGTATTGCTCGGAATACTTCCAGTGCAAGAGCTGGTTACAAACCTTTTGACATCGGCAACGAGGCTATGGATGCTATTTTTCGTCAGGTCCAGCGGGACAGAAAGTTAGGACCTGCTCTCGTAAGAGCTCGCTGGCCTGTGATGGATAAATTCTTGGCCTCTAATGGTCATATTATCCTGCTAGAGTTATGCCAGGTAAAAATATGGTATTGTTTTTCTTTTCTGCTTCCTCTGAGAAATACAATGTTTGCAGTTAAGCTGATTTGATTTACAACAATCTGTTTCAGAGTCTACCTGCTGATCGGTATCTTCATGACTTGGCTCAGTATGCATTTGGAGTTCTTCACATCATAACTCTTATGCCACACAGCCGCAAATTGATGGTGCATGCTACATTAACTAACAACCGTATTGGTATGGCTGTTATACTAGATATAGCAAACAGTGTTGTTGGCTATGTTGATCCTGAGGTGTGTTTTTCCTTCTCAAGCTATGCATTAACTAAGCTTTACAAATCCAACAGTATTTGCCTTGCTGAAATTATTCCAAATAATGTATCCTTTTACCATCCTTTGTGCATTAGGTGATCTGTCCAGCATTGAATGTGCTTGTCAATCTTGTATGCCCCCCTCCATCGATCAGCAACAAGCCATCCTCAGCTGTTAATCAGCAACCTGCAGGAAGTTACTCAGAGAGCAGAGACAGGAATGCTGAAAAAAGCACTTCAGAAAGAAATGTTGCAGCGAACCAAAGTGAATCTCGGGAACGATATGGTGATGGCACACCTGTTGTGTCATCTGGAGTTGTTGGTGACAAGAGAATATCGCTAGGCGTAGGAGCTGGGGGTCCTGGTCTTGCTGCTCAACTGGAACAAGCTTATCGCCAAGCTCGAGAAGTAGTCAGAGCCAATAATGGTATAAAGATTCTTTTGCAGCTTCTTGGCACTCGGATGGTTACACATCCTTTGGCTATTGATGCTATTCGAGCACTTGCCTGTCGTGTACTGCTTGGCTTGGCTAGAGACGATGCTATTGCACATATACTGACGAAGCTCCAGGTATCGTGGACATCAGATCAATGCACTTCTTTTCATGCTCTAGCTATGACCTGTAACGTAGAAACTTTATCTTACTATTGCATGACTACAATCTCAATAATGAGCAACTGCTAGCGACTACTCCCTCTGTTTCACATATAGGGGTCTATCCCTTCCCCCCCTCTTGCCTTGTTTCGAAATGCAAGTCCACTACAGAATTAGTATTTTAGTTAATGAGGTATTGCTGTCTTACAAAGGTTGAACACTACCTATTCAAACTAAATCATGGGATAGTTGGCTAAACATGTTCACCTTTCCCTTTCCCCCTCAATTTCTCTTCCTTTGTCTGTGTGAAAAATGCCATGAGATTGAAGGGATTGAGTGGCAACCAACCAAGCCTATTCTTTGTTGTGATAATAGGGCTGGCAAACTGCCCCTCTCTGATATCCTTCTTTTATCATCTCTTTACACGTCTCCTCGTCCTGGGCAACTTTGTTTTTGCGGATGTGCCCCCTAGGTCAGTAACTTAATTATTAACATGTTATTTCAGGTAGGGAAGAAATTATCAGAACTGATTCGTGATACGAGTACCCAGTCATCTGGAGGTGATAATGCAAGATGGCTAAATGAACTGACCCAAGTGGCAATTGAGCTCATTGCGGTAAGGAACACATATTGCATTGTGTTACTTTGAGTTGCCCAAGATTTAATATTTGTTGAGTTTTTTGCTGGTATTTTGCTGTTCATCAAGTCAATGAGCACACTGCTTGTTGTATATGTTCGATATTCCTTGGTTACTATGGATATTGTATAATCAAGCATGCTTATAAAAGGTAAAAGTAGTGCTGATGTGGGAGTACAACTTGTGGTCCTTTGACGTTATCCAGTTATGCTTGCTTCCAGTGGGATGTTTTATGTGACAGACTTCCCTAATTTAAGATTTTAATGCGTGCCTAACATACTGTGGTTTGAATTTGCACATCTGAAATGGGAAAGATGAGCTGAATGAATGTTTTTTTTTCTCCTGATAGGTCTTGACTAATTCTGGTAAAGAAACAACCTTAGCAACTGATGCTGCTGCTCCAGCGTTGAAGCGCATTGAGCGAGCTGGCATAGCAGCTGCTACTCCTGTCTCTTACCATTCCAGGTTTGACTTCATGTGATATTTTCCTTTTTAGTTACTTTTCCAGCTTCAGGATCCTACATTGGCTCTTCTTTTGTGTGTAGGGAACTGATGCAACTGATACATGAACATCTCCTTGGATCTGGTTTGGCTGCTACTGCTGCCATGTTGCAGAAGGAGGCTGACCTTGCACCTTTGCCATCAACTGCTGCAGTGCTACCTGTCCACCAGCCCGCTGCCCTGGAACCATCATCTGTTCAAGTTCAACAACAGTGGCCTTCTGGCCGTGTTCAGGGATTTCTGTCCGACAAAACAATGATTGCTGCAGATCAAGCTGGCCAACGATCAGATTCTGTTGTGCCTTCATCTAAGAAGAAGGCACTGGTATTCTCATCCAGTTTCTCTAAACGAAATCAACCCTTTGTTTCGTTTTCTGGTAATAGAGCAAGCAATAGCCTGAAAAGTCCTCTACCTGCCGGAAATGTGGACAGTATGACTTGCTCTGCCTCTGCTGCCAATACTGGAGATGTGGAGACATCGCATAAAACACCAATGCCCTTGCCACTTAAGAGGAAGCTTGCGGATATGGAGTTTAGTTCTGCATCAGCAGCAAAGCGCCCTGCAATAATGGATCAAGCATCCCAATCTCCTGTGTTCCAAACTCCTGCTCCTACTCGCAGAGGCCTCTCTGTGGCAGTGGATTCTCCTACTGCAGCATTTCATCCAGGAAGGACAAACTTCAACAACATTTCCACTGAGAACTTTGAAGATTCTCAATGCACACCTGGAGTGGTAACAGGCACACCACATCTTGGTGTAAATGATCAACAAACAGGAACTTCGGAGCGCATGACGCTCGACTCATTGGTTGTACAATATTTGAAACATCAACACCGCCAATGTCCTGCTCCAATAACAACTTTGCCGCCAGTCTCTCTGCTGCACCCTCATGTTTGCCCCGAGCCTAGCCGCAGCATTAGTGCACCAGCAAATGTAACTGCTCGCATGGGAAGCCGTGAGATAAACAGGGAGTTTAGCGGGATCAAAGTGCCCCGCAGGGATCGCCAATTTATATACAGCAGGTTCAAGCCATGCCGTGTTTGCCGTGATGAGGCCTCGCTGTTGACTTGCATGACTTTTATTGGAGGTGCATCAAGGGTGGCGGCTGGGAACCATAGTGGTGAATTAAGAATATTTGACAGCAACCTTGCAAATCTCATTGAGACGCACACTTGTCACCAGAATCTTGTTACTATGGTGGATTCAACATCTGTTGGTGGAACTGAGCTGATTCTCTCATCTAGCATAGATGAGGTTAAGCTCTTTGATGCTTTCTCACTGCATACGGGGCCTTTGCACACATTTGATAACTGCAAAGCTGCCAGGTTTAACCATGCTGGGACTTTATTTGCCTGCCTTTCTACGGATGCAAATCACCGGGCGGTTCTATTGTATGATGTCCAGACGCATAATGTTGATATGCAGCTTCCTGATAACTCCAGCCTGCCAGGTTCAGGCCGGGGTGTACAACCCATTATACATTTCAGTCCTTCAGATGATATGTTGCTGTGGAACGGAGTCCTGTGGGATAGACGAAGTCCCACTCCTATCCATCAGTTTGACCAGTTCACAGACTATTGTGGCGGCGGCTTTCATCCAGCTGGAAACGAGGTAATCTTTTTCTTGGACTGCAGCTATTGATTATTCTTTCAGTTTATATTCCTTCAAACTTGTATTGGGGCATGCATTTTTGCCCTTACTAGGTCACTGATTTCCTTGCATTACCACAACCATTCCTCTACCTTCTCAGCCAAGACGTTTGTGTCAGTTAGTCGTTCTCAAACCACAACAGTCTAGGATGGAAATTTTATGTCATTTTATTATACTCACGAAGTTGCATTGATGCATATAGTTTGGATGCACTACCTGTGTTTCTGGGTTTCTATACTAGCAAGTTACGGCCGACACAAAGTCCAAGCAAGTGTGGTGTGAGATCTTCTGAGCAAACTTGTTTGCCTTTCCTTAAAACAATATAAAATTTGCTGTTAAGTTCAACAGCATGACCAGCTGAAGTATATTCCAACTCAGCGACTGTGCCATTTATGCTGCAAGAATGCCTAAGCATAGTAAGAGAAGCATGGTAGTAAGATATTTATCACCTGTAGGTTGACATTGCACTGAAAAATGTAAAAAAATATGGCATGGCTTGGGAACAATGCATATGAGTACTTGCTTATAGTATTTGTGCCAGAGGATGTTCAGCATTTGATTGCTTATTTTTAAGTTCGTGCAAGTTCAGAAGTGTATGCTGGTACTTGTTTTGTGGAATACTGATGTGAATTAATTTGATTTCCTCACTGTAAAAGCTTCCTTTTATTCTGTAGTCCATCCTAATCCAGAATGCTAATTAAGCCACATCACCAGGAACCATAACCATTAGGTCGAACTTCACATGTTGACCCTTTTAGATCTGATGTACTTGAGACTGAGAGACTTGATAGGACACTTAGGTAAAATGATGAGAATTTATGAAACGGTTCCCATTGACATATGAAGAAAAAATACTTGGTAGTGACATCCTCTGGGGCATGGGTGATATTACCATTTACCAATTATTTTGGTCGGAATTTGTTTCTACTTTGCACATCTTCTCATTCCTGTCTACATTGTTTTGCAGGTGATCCTAAATTCAGAGGTGTGGGATCTGAGAAAGTTTAAGCTTCTGAGGAGTGTCCCTTCCCTGGACCAGACAGTAATTAAATTCAATGGAAGTGGTGATGTTATCTATGCCATCCTCAGGCGCAACCTTGAGGATGTAACATCATCCATCCAAACCCGAAGGGTCAGGCATCCCCTGTTCCCTGCATTCCGCACGATCGATGCCGTCACTTACGCAGACATTGCAACCGTCCAAATAGACCGCGGCGTCCTCGACCTTGCCACCGAGCCCAATGATTCCCTTCTCGGAGTTGTTGCCATGGACGACCCTGATGAGATGTTCTCCTCTGCTCGCATATTCGAAGTTGGCAGGAAACGGCCAACCGATGATGACTCGGACCCGGAGGACGGAGGGGACTCGGAGGAGGATGATGACGACGACGACGACTCGGACGTGGACGTCCTCCTCGGGACCGATTTAGGGCTCGGGGACACGGATTCCGAGGATGATCCAAGTAACAGCAGCGGTGATGATGGCGGTGACGATGAAGACGAGGAGGATATGGACAGCGGGGACGAAAACGATGACGATGATGAGGAAGGCGACTTTGATGTGGGAGGGGGGTTGCTGGAGATGATGGGTGGTGGTGAGGGCGATGAGAGTGACATGATCGAGTCCTTCAGCAGCGGTGAGGAAGAAGGGTGGCTCATGTGAGAGCAGATGATGATTCTCTTTTCTTTGTACGCATGGTCGCGTCGCGGTGGTGAGGGCGGCACGTGGGGATGCAGGAAGAGGCAAGGCAAGGCTAGGAGGAGCTGAACGAGAAACGACGTCTTTGGTGCAAACAAGAAATGCAAATCTGTATGCTCAAAATTATGGTTGTAAATTATTGGCCTTGCTGGGAGAAAGTGTACGTTACGTGGGTTGGGAGTAGCTGTTGTTACCTGTGAGAGCGCAACGCAAAGTCTGTCTGAGGCATTAGGTGTTGTATGTAAAAGCAAAGCTGGTAATTTTTCGCTGTTTCTCATCGGTTGAAAATTTTGGAAATGTCATGTGTTGATGCTGTGCTGTCTGAAGAGTTTTATTTACTGTTTTTCTGGGTTGTTACGTTTCATGGCAACTTGTTCTGAGACACTTTCTGGGTTGTTTCATTTCATGGCAACAAGGATGGTGAGACCCTGCCCAGCTAGCTTGTACACATCGCTATTCCTAGTTGAGACTCTTCAGCACTTTGATTGTAAGATGAGATGTGCTAGGAAGGTAGAAATCCTATAAATTCTAACACAAAATAAAATAAATCCAATTAGAAATTTAGTGGGCCTGGCCTAACCATCCTTGACAACAAGTCATTTGAAGTAGAGGAGTATTTAGCTATGTATACTATGTACCTGGCCTAACCATACTATGCTATAGACATGTACATGCTCCTTCCAAGGTTTTGAGGAGGCCCATTCAGTCAAGTAGATCTGGTTAATACAATTTCCCAATCATGTTGTAAATATGCACAAAGGTCTGGAGCAGTCTTAAACATTCAATCCAGTCGGCTGCCAACAAAATCTTTTTCTACAACCTCTCTAGAGTTTTCAACTTCAAACAACACAAAAAGTGGATTGAAAATAACATACCCTAACCAGTTAGTAAAACGCTAGAAAGAAATGTCGGTACAACTGAACAAGTAAATAAGTGTACAGAAAGCAAAGGGCTGCTATTTGTTTCTGGAAAAAAAGGTGGTCTCCTTTATTAAAACATCAAGCTCATACATGCACACACCAACATGATGATATACCCAGCATTCTTATCTTAAATCGGCAAAGCTGACACCATGTGTAAGAAAGATGAACCAAGAACACAGCGAATATTTATCTTGCTCCAGGACTGCACATCTTCAAGTCCATCGTTTGTACCCAAAACAAAAAGCTGCAACCGAATTAAACTCCAGCCAATACTCCCACCACATGACCAAAGGTTGTTTCTTCGATCATAGCTTGCAGCACCCAAGTAACAATCAGATGCAATTGACTGCCATAAATGCACACAGCTACATATGCAAGCATGGCCCCGATGAAAACATGGTGACACAAGCAGCAGAACTACCCGAGATAGACCCCGCGTCGCCCCCTGCTCTTAAAAATATTAAACTTGGCTCAGTGATTGGGCATGCGGTTGTGCGCCCTAACAATCCGAGTTCAATTTTTAGAATAATAAATTTTGATACTCATTTAAAAAATTATGAGGACCATGTTTATCTTGGTACTCATACTAAAATGGTCGTATGCATCCCTAGTTGGTGCAGAGGCCGGGGAAGTGAAATTCTCCCCCATTTAAGAGCCCATCTCACGAGATAGACCCCCGCGTCGCCCCCCGCTCGGGCGATTCGGGGGCTCCCCAACCCTAGCCGCCGCCGGGCCTAGCCCATCTTCCTCCCCTTCTCCCGCCGCCGCCGGAGGACACCGCCGGCTTGCACCCGGAGGACGACAGCGGTGGCGGGGGCTCTTCCTCCCTCCCGCGTCTCAGGGGTGGCGGGGCCCCAACATGCGTGGAGGTGCAGCCGATCTAGATGCGACGGCGTTGGCTTCAACGACGGCGGCGGTCGGCCCTACCTCGGGCCACGGGCGGCGGCGCGATGCGGTCTTCGACGACATGTCATCTGGCTCTAGATCGGCGATGGCGTCGAGGGCCTAATGGACTGCTTGGCGGCACCCATGGCAGATCTGTTCTGGCCGTGTAGCCAGTGGTGGTGGTCATCTTCTTCGTTGGCCGTGGCCGGCCAGAAGCTTGGTGATCGGATCTCGAGATTCATCGTCTAGTCCCGGCTGCGAGTTGGTGAGACATGGTTGCCGGTGAAAACCGAGCCGATGGCAGGCGATGGCGGCGTTCTACGCCGTTACCTTGATGAAGGCATCGTCGTGTAACTACTGTCGACCCATTCGTGCTGCTCCGGGGGAAATCCTAGGATCTGGTGTTCCAGATCGGACGATGGCGGCACCGCGGTGTTGTTTCTCTCTTGAGAGCATCGTTTGTGGAGTAGCGCTGGAAGTCAGAGGTAGGAGGTGGAGCGGCTTCGTCTTGCACGGAGCTTCGGTGGAGATGTCAAGTCATGTCTGACCGACAGGTGCTACGCTTTGTCATGCCTGGTCGGCAGGTGCTACGCACAACAGATCTTCAAAGGACTTCAAGCTGTGTCGGCTGGTGGTACTTGGCAGCATGGCGCTGAGGTGTATCAGTGGCGACCGCGACGTGCTCAGCTGTTTGCGCGCAGGGAGGAGGTGCCGTTGGGCGCCGTGGTGGTGTTGACGATAGCTAGACCGAGCAAGGTTGATGCATCAGTGCAGTTCTGAAGATGGAGCGGTGGCAGTTGGCGGCGGCGGCCTCTGAGAGCACGCCGGACCAGTGTGTGCCCCAGACCCGGCAAGTGGCTAGGTTGGGGTCTCAAGTCTTAGATGTTAGGCTTGGCCGCGATGTCTGTTTGGTATTAGGCCCAGACTATCTGCACCCCTTTATCAACTGGATAGGTGTAGCGACATTTGTTGCTTAAACGGTGGCTTTGGTCTTACTGTTGTATGACTTTTGTAAGGTCTTATGAGAATAATTAATAAAGTGGCCGTATGCATTGCTCAGATGCATAGACCGGGGGTCATCCTCCTTTTCTAAAAAAACAAGCAGCAGAACTACTCAAGAGTTTGCATTCTGAACGACAATGATCAAATTACCAGCCTTGCAAGGAGAGATCCAGACTAACCATAACATCTCCACAACTAAAAATGCAGTAACTAACATCTAACCATAACATTTGATGACGAGTGCGACTCTGTCAGCCGAAAGCAATAACTGAAAAAAAGGCAAGCTCTGTGCCCAATGGCAAAGAAAACCAGGGAAGGTGTCTTGAACCTTCAGAGGCACCCCGTGGAGAACGGAGCCTCCTCATCTTCTTGCATCTCACGGGACGGAGTTGGAATAATGCTCTCTTGGAAGCGGCGGGGAGCAAGCGACATAGAGTATTGACTCTCTCCAATCTTCACCAAACCTAAGACCTTGCCATCAGTGTCGCAGCGCAACACATGCTTACCATTGAACATGATCAGCAGCTCACGCTCGTTAAGCACAACCATATCATTGAACCATCGCACTTTTGAATGAAGTGGTGTTTCTTTTTTCCTTTTGCAAGAGGTCAGATAGAGTTGCCGTGATGCCTCAACCGTTGACAGGTCAACCATGTACTTGAAATCCCAGATTCCGGCATTGTAATCCTGCATCACCCAAATATCCAAAGCGGTGAAACTCAAACAACCATCTGCAGCACCCTCGATTGAGCTGCCCCAGAAACCAAGTGTCCCATTCATATCGAACAAGCTCCTATTAGGGTACAGCTGGTCAGGACTGCACATCCACCGGAATGACTCTGCTTCTGTGTCGAACACAACAATGTCTCCGCTGCCTACAGTAATGTCGGCGACACCGCAAACAGAAAAGGGACACCAGTGCAGGATGCCACGGTGGTGAACTGGGGGTGGACAATAGTTCAAATAGCGCAACACCCCCATTAGCTTGTATTTCATGGAAGGCGACGAGACTGTTGGCATTCTGACTTTGACGTGCCTCGGCTCATCGGATCCCACTGCCAGGACGTATAAGCTGGGTCTAACCACCGAGAGACGACGGAAGACGGCCCAAAGCACCCTGTATTCTCCAGTTGGCTGGTGCCGATGGAAACCGATTATGTCTCTCCATGGAGTGTTCCTAGCTCGAGGGTCTGGTAGGAGAGCACGCTCGTCGATGACCTGGTTGTAGATGTAGTATTCATTTCGCTCATGAGGATGAGGAAGCCATCACAGGCGACTGAGAGCCGAGGCCTTTCTACGGTAGTGTTTGAAGCCCGGGATGAAGGGCCAGAGCTGTTGACTGGAGGCGCCAGCGCCAGAGCCTCGGAAGAGGATGAAACTGGCAGGCCGCCCGCGCCTGTCAGTGATGGGGAGCGATGGCTGGTGGCGGTGGTGTTCGAGCATAAATTCAGGCGTGGAGGTGATGCTGTGCCATGACGTACTGACAGCACGGCACCGGCCGACGTCCTCAGGCGGCAATCGGATGAGTATCCTGTCAATGATTGCCTCCGGCAGGTCCTCGAGCAGGGTCGCTCCTATCCTGTCCGGCATGGTGCTCTGCTGTCGAGTGGTCCGGTGACCTAAACAAAGAAGCAAGCTGTCCTTATTGAATTTCTTTTGACCAGCTTAAACGAAGGAAAACAAGTAGAAAAGCACATACATGTCCCTGGGAGGCGAACGCACAGAGCAGCAGGTTCCAGTGATGATGGTGAATTGCGGCTGTGAACAGGAACACAGGAGTAAGGTGACGTGCTTGTCCGAAATCAGGCCAAGGGGAGAGAGCTCGGACAGGAAGCCATTGCAGGAGGTTGAGCCGGAACCAAGGGCACTCCAGACTGCAACTTTTCACAAGAAGAGAATCAGTACACAGCAAATTATACTACATAACAGAGTATTGAAGCAGAAACTGAAGAGAATGCAGAGCAGATTATGTAAGAAGAGAATGCAGAAGCAGATTATATGGAAGCAAGAATTGAATGATTACAGAGCAGATTATACAAGAAGAGAATATAGAAGCAACAAGAGCAGATCATGCAAGGACAAGCAGTAGAGGGAAAAACTGAACAAACCACAATCAACATTTAACACATTATTAGGAAGGTTCAATTCGGTAGCAGCATCTGTTAGGCCATTTCACAACAGTAGTCTCGTCTCGCCCACGAAATGCTGAAACATGTGCTGGGTCAATGCGTCGAACGGTTGGCGTGCGCCGGAGAAGATGCACGAGCACGATGAGGTGGCAGCGTTCACCTGCCCCCTGAGAAGCTCGGGGAGTGGTGGACGGGTGCCGCAGGAGGATGGCAGGATGAGTGCCGAGGGCGACCTAGGGCGGAGGTCAGGCGGCGTCGGGGGTAAGGGCGCGCGCAGTCAGGACAGAGCTGATGTCGCGTACGTAGGCTGTGCTGTGTGGAGAAGACGACGGAGGCAGCACGCCCTACGTGGCGGCCCGCGCCATGTCGAGCACGGTGCGGAGAGAAGAGGCCACGCGAGGGTGCCGGAGCTTACACGGAGCGGCGGCTAGTGTGATGTCCCGAGCAGCAACTCGAGAATCACAGGACCCACGCATGTGCTCCGGCGCTCCGCCATACCCACCTCAAGCTCATGCGCACCTCTGGCCGCCCCTGTTCTCCGATGTCTCGGCGCTCCAGTGCACTTGCTGTTGCCTCCCAACGCCTCCGCCATGGGATCTGCCACGAGCTGCCACAAGGCTGGCTGGGCACACGAGACGGAGGAAGGACCGCAGTCCCGCATGCTCCAACGGCGGCTACCGGACGCTGCGGTCATGGTGGCCGGGGGCTACCGCGTTCGGCGACCAAGATGCTCCGACCACGGCGGGGTTATGAAGTGGTTCTGGTGCTGGAACCGGCGTCGCAGGATGCTGCAGCCAGCTGGAACCGGCCACCGCGGGTGCTGGAACCGGCATCAAATTTTTCTGCGACCGGCGAGTTTTTTTTGTTACCACCATCTTGTTCTTCATTGTACATGAGAAATTGTGGGTCTGTTTTGCCGCTATCTTCATCAATTTTTGCTACAAATGGCAAGTTTTTTTGCTACCACCATCTTTTCCTTCATCGCTCGTGAGAACTAAGAAATTGGCGAGGCCATTTTTGCTGCAATCGTCATCAATTTTTGCTACGAGCGGCGAGTTTTTTTTGCTACCACCATATTTTTTTTCTCAATCGTTCATGAGAAATTGGGGGAAAAGCTGCAACTGTCCATGAGACAGGGCCTTCGATGTCACCGTGAGGACATGAGAGGAGACTACCCGAGCAGCCTAGCAGGGCGCTGCGGCGGCCAGGGACGGACGGGGGAGGTACGCTACGCGTCGTTGTGATTTTTGGAAACAGAAGAAAGAAACAGCCGCAGGATCGAGAGGTAGGGGACGAAGAGGGGATTAGATCCAATGGCTGGACGGGGAGGGATCCGACGTGCGGGGTGTGACCGGCCCAAATTTGGACCAGTGCGCCGGCGCCTAGCGTTGCCCCACTCCTTATACACCGAGGACATGACGGCTAGGTGTCGGCCGGGAGCCGCCGGAGTCGAGTTGAGGGTGGTGGAGGCGAGGACGCCAAAGCCCAACGGAGCTCCTGTTGAGCGTTGCGACTAGCCCGGTCCATCTGCCTGGCTCCTAAAAAACATTGCCCAAGAACAACTTCAGTACTGTAGCCGACTTTGTTTCATTCTAAAAAACCCAACTTTTCCATACAAAAAATTCAGAAAATTTTATAAGTATTACTAGAAACATTAACAACTGTTACGATTTAAATAAAAAAATTAAATATATGATGGGCAAATGTCACGCAGGTAAATTCCATGACGCATGAGCTAATATTTTTCTGAGGGAATGGCAAGCTTTATTGCTTAAATAACACTTACATCATCAAGTAACATCGTAACGATAAGGCTTTGAGTTTCCCCCACCGGCACACAGTGGCGAGGGCTTCCCTCCTTAGCTAAAGAATAAGCAAAAAATTTGCGTCCGGAGAACAAAATACATAGTTCACTTTTGAAAAGGTTGAAGCCGAATGCATATATTGTGAAAGTTACGTGCTTTTGCCATCAAAGATAAACCACCTTCTGATATGGAGTGTAACTCCTAGGGCTTATCTTTCACAAATTGGAGGGGAACCCACGAAGAACACGGGGAAGAACGAGGAGAAATCATAAGAGAAACACTCAAGAACACGTCCAATCACACATCCACTAGACTAACAAACACATGGATCCACAAGGTACATGAACAATCAAAGGGAAAGATACAAGGCAGAGTTCATCCTAAATCCAAAGGAGATGGAGTCTTGATGATCTAGATAGATCCTTCCCACAAGGGGTCTCAAATCCCTCGAGATCTTCTCACATGCTCACATGGAGGTCTTTAACTCCATGTGAGTGGTATCTCTCTCTCAAGAAGAGAAGACAATGAGAAAAGCCCAACTAAGATGAGCTATCATATTTGCTGACCCTAGAAAGGAGGAGGGGGAGGTCTATTTATAGTCTAAGCCACGAAGGGGTAAGTGGGAAAGGGAACATGGGTGGAAAGCAAGCACGACAATGCATGCGACACACATACATAAACCCTAAGGGGACTCTATTAGGGCTCCGATACTGGTGCAACTCCAACGAGTATTGGATATTTATCTAAAGGAGGTGCTTTGATAAATTAACACCATGCGAATGAAAAGGAGAGGAGATCATGTCTTCATTGCTCAAGGAGGCGAACATTGAAGTGTCTTGGCGTAGCATACCTTGACAGAGGAGCTCGGTTCAATTGAAGAAAATCATACATGAAGTCATGTTGATCTTCCAAGTGGAAAGAAGGAAACTATGCCCAAGTGGGTCTTTAAAGTTAGATTAATAAGTAGTAGGGGTGAAACACACAACACATTTGGTGGACAAGGGCTATGTATATAATCAATGCATTGATTTTCAAGAGCTTTTGCTCCATTGCAAGGATGGAATTAGTTCGGTTATTGATTGCACAAGTAGCTCGGGTGTCACGATGTTTGCATCACATGGATGTGAACTCTGCGTTTATCCATGGAGATCTAGAGGAGGAGATTTATGTGAAGCAGCCCATTGGTTTGTCATGAAAGGAGAGGAACGTAGGATCTATAAATGGCATAAAGTGGTGTACGGTTTGAAGTAGGCCCTAGAGCATGGAATACTAAGCTTGATATCACTTTGATTTAGAGAAATGTCCATTAGAGCATGCCATGTATAAGAGAGGAAAATATGCAAATCGTCTACTCATTGGTGTGTATGTTGATGACTTCCTAATAACATGTGCAAGTGATAATGAGACTGGAAGATTCAAGAAGCAAATGAAGGAATTGTTCAAGATGAATGATCTAGGATTGTTAAGCTATTACCTAGGGAGTGAGGTACCAAAGTAAAGATGGGATCACCTTTTTCAAGAGGCATATGCCACAATTATTTTGGTGAATTGTTGCATGGACGATTGTAATCCTTCTGCATACGCCTATGGTGGCTAGTCTGAAGTTGAGCAAAAGAAGTGAGGCATCGACTGTTGATCCGATAGATTTGAGAAGCATTATTGAGAGCCTAAGGTACTCGGTGAACACAAGGGCTGAATGTGTCTACTCTATTGGGATCGTTAGTAGATGCATGGAGAACCCTATTACTAAACATCTAACTGCGGGTTGATTTTAAGAAAATACATGGGCTTTTTTGCAAAATTGTGCGACGGACGGACGGGCAGGAGCAATCCGTACTTTATTATTAGGTAGAGATTAGCGCTTTTTTGGCTTCGCTAGTAGCGTGTTTGTGAGTGTGGCATCGATGATTGATGAACAAAGATTAGCTTGTATCATCTATCGAACTGTTGACCTAGCGAGATTCGTGACAGCTGATAGGGGTGGGCATAAAAACCGACGAACCAAAAACCAAACCAATGCCGAAACCGAATAAACCAAATTTCAGTTTTTTTCTGTTTGTACAGAGAATTTTGTTTTTTTACATATGCTAACCGAACTAGATTTAATCGATTCGGTGTATCATGGCTAACCGAAGATACATCAGGAGTCTCAGGACGTATGAACGAACAACCCGACGGAGCTTTTCTCCCGCTCCCACGTCCATAAGAGCGAAGTATTCCCGCGCCTGGTACCAGCCAACGCGCCATCTTTTTTTGCCTTTTTTTTAGGAAATCTTTTTTTTGTCTTAAGGAAAAAGCAGCCAACGCGCCATCTCAAGAAATGCCCGTGAGTTTGTGACACGGACGTCACTCCCGTGGACCTCTTACCCGCATGAAAGGCCCAAACTTTCGTGGGCTGACCACATTAGTCTTCCGAGTAAGTCTATTTTAAACCTTGAAGTTGTAGAGCTCATCCAAAACAAAACCTCACCTTCAAATCCCTGAAGTCTATACCCTATACTCATTTTTCCCAGTCAATCTTGACCCTGGGCCTGTTTGGCGCACCGGAAAAAGATTCATCCCACCCAGGATTAAAGTCTACCTCTCACTTACATCCCTAGCCCACATGTCAGATCCATCTTCCATCCGCACCCCGTCCCATCTCTCTCTCCTAAAATCAGCACAGGTGCCTGGACGCCAGCAACGCGGCGAAGCTGCTTCGCCGCGCGCCTCAGGGGTCTTCGACGGACGGGTGTGTGTAGTGCCCGCACACGCCCTGGGCGCCATGGCAGGCGGTCACCATCAGCACTGTCATGGGTGTCGCGGTACGGGAGCCGAGCGAGTGCCCCGTGAAGACGAGCTGAGTACCCTGAGAAGACGAGCTTGCGGTCGCACCCTTGCTGGCCCAGCAGGTCCCGCAACGTCATCCTTGCTGTCTGCGGCCTCAGCCTCTGCACATGAGCGGCCACAGTCAATGGCGGCCATGCTCACAGACGGGAAGCTGCAGATGCAGAGCGCCACGAGGGCTACAGGTCGTTGCCCTCGTGGTCGAGTCCTGACTATATGGTAGGAAATGGAGGCAGAGGTGTAACCGTGGCACATTCCTGTCCAGGGAATCACCCATTAGTGTTTCGGCAGCCGGTAATTAAGCATTGTTAATTACTTTTCATTTTTTTTGTCGACGGTGTTGTTTTTTCAGAGGTTTGCGTAATGAATCTATCATTTTTTTTCTATGTGTCATAGCATGAGTTAGCAGATTAGAGCAACTTAATTTCGTGGCACTTGTTGAACTTTTTGTAATCATTCAGATAATCATGCACTTAACCACGGCACACATGCACGCTAATGCAAACTGTCCCAAATTATTATTGGGTGCTGCAGAGATTCTCGCGGATGTGGTACAGCTACCCGCCGCGCTATGTTTTCAGTCGCGTCACGTCTAGAAAATTACTGTCGTCGTCTACCTCCACCCCAACCAACGTTTGCTCTGTGTCCCTCTGTTCTTCTCACCGGAAGGAGCTCGCCTCGCCTCCGAGGCAACCAGGTGCGGCAGCCTGTTCTTCGGCACGCGAGCTGAGCTACCACGGCGATCCCCCTCATTTGGCAGCGCTGCGCGAGTACAGGCGGCGGGATTGGTCCACACAGGAAGAGGTACCGAACGCCAATCCCATAGAATCTCAGATTTCTCGCCGCCCTCATTTTGGTTAATTGTTTTTGTTATGGCGTCGCCCCCAATCTAAGTTGCCGTACATGTCTCATGGGCAGCATTTGTAGGCTTGGAGGGATAAAATGTCAGGTTTATTTACTGGAATACAAGCGGGGATGGTTGTCAATCGGGTAGAAAACAGCGACCAATCTCCCCAAGATTGGAACAGCGATGGTGATGGTTCAGGCTGTTCAACCGAAGCAGCTGGCACACCATGTTTTACCTCTAGGCTATCACTCCTCAAGGCTGGCTCAGTAATAGCACAGTTTACTGAATTCAAACACGATTTAGTTAGGGAAACCGGTTTTGGAGGAATGCTAGACTTGAAGTCATGGCAGAAGATTAACTTGAAATGCAGTGCTTACCTCGTGGATAGAGTTGATTTAGATTCTTGCTCTTTGAACCTGGAGGCACAGGGGGTGTTGGATTTGGTTGAAAAGAATCTGAACTATGTTTTTGGCATCCCATGTGGCAATCTAACCATTCAAGGTGAAGGCGTTGAACCATCTGAAGCTTGTATTGAGTACACACGTGTAGCAGCATTATTTAGCGAGAAAGGCACACACAGCCTGAAAGCTGCTGAATCAGTCTTGCTTGGACTGATAACCGAAGAATCAACAGAATTAGAAAAGAGTTGTTTCAAAATTGCCTTTGTGATTTTCATCATTGGCCACGTGCTCGCTCCGACTGCGAAACATGACTACATATCAGTAGATTTCTGGGCCGCACTCAATGATGTCAGCAAGATCAAAGATTGGAA
>NC_041383.1:818420382-818422926 GCF_002162155.2 Triticum dicoccoides | reverse complement strand
GGGGTTATGTTCCGAAGCATCTTCTTCAAGCAGTGAGGAAGTTCAAAACTGATGTTTCAAAGAGGAATCCAACTATACACATAGTCGGATGTCATGTCTTCCTGCAGGCATGTTTTTTCCGACCGAATCAAATTATTTAACTTGACGAATAAAACAGTTTTTCATGGTGTTCTTGGTGTACTAAACAAGCCAAAAGGAGTAACACCAATAATAGGCTTGTATGACTATGAGTCAATGAAAAAGATGGTAGAGCAAATCACGGTTAACATCGCTGGTGGAGAAGTCACTTTCAGCGGTGGCAAGGTAACTTTGAACATAGGCTCCATTCTTCAACTGCACACACACCAAATTACAACAATGTGTGTTCATCTTTACCCTGAACGAGTCATCATGTTTTCAAAAAACAGGTCAGGAGCGGTACGTCTTCGAGGGAGCTTGAATCACATGGGAATGATCCGGGCACAGGAAAAAACGCTAAGCCAACTATCGCCCCCAAAAGAGCAAGCACTGCATGCTCACCAATGCTACGATCTACTTACAACAAGAATGGCCCGCAGGAATTTTCAAATTATATACGTTCGCGGTACCCTTTCATAGTAAGTATCCCGATGAAACATTCTTCTATTCTTGTGCCAGATAAATTTCTTACCCGCAAGGGCGCACACTCACCACCTGATTTTGCCCTGTTTGTACTGAACACTACAGTCAGCAAAGAAGCTTTGTGCTCTGATATGTACCAACCCGCATCCCTTGATCGGAGCAGCCTTATCATTGCATTGCAACCACACCTCGAAGACCGGCTGTTCTCCTTCAATGGCGCCCCCTGGGAACAAAAAAGAGAAATATAAACCTGAGTGTTAGATCCCAGCGCAAACTGAATATGTATATACGTTAGTGTACTATCTATGCTTAAAACCCATCTACAGACTAGAGGGACTACATTCAAATGCAGACACACACAAACAGGAATGCATTTTTTACAAAGACGTACCGCACAGGCACAAACTATCTCTTGCATACATCTTGTTCTCTGCACATTGAGCCTGCTCTTTGCGAGTCGTATACCAAAACCGGTTTCCCATGAATATAGGTTGTAGAACTCATATGCTTCATCCAACGAGTCAAATTCCGTGCCAATTTTCGGATTGACGACATGCCCTTGACATTTTTCACCATAAGCACGGACAGAGAGCTCAAGTGCTGTTTTTCTGTCGGGATTCATGTCCCTCTCATCAGGTGCTTTCCCAAGCCTCACCCTGCGCCAGTGTGAATAAGAACAGTTTTAACAAAATTGGTGATCCGTACTATGCAAAAAAAAACTAGACAACGATACGGCTACCGCCGACATAGGTACAGATCGGCATTGGAGAATTCACATACACATATCAAACAACAGTGGCAAATGCATTTTTGCTTTCACCATCGGAAATAAGCTACACCCTGACAAGCAAAACGCCACAACCACAATTGGAATAATTCATCATCTCTGCTATCCAGCGCTCCAATCAGCCATTTTTTCTAAAGTCCATAACACCCATCCTAGAATCCAAACATATCACAGTTTGTGCCTACATGTGCATTGAGTTTCAGTTATCCATCCATAATCATAACAACTACTTCTGGGGTACCCTCTCCCCCTAAATGTCAGACGCCACACTGGAACTCAAAAAACTACATGTGCTAATCACACAAATCCAAATACCTACGCCCATGAATTACCATAGCTAATTATAGCCATTTTATGCACCCTGCTACATCCAAACATCACATGCAACGGTTCTTTGGCACTCCCTGTAAATCCAAGAAACGAACCAGAAATCTGTTCAAACATATAAAACGAACAAACTGAATCCATTAGCCTCTGCCTCACGTACGACAGACACAACTAAAACAGCACACATCAGACACTAAAAGCCGCAGGATCGTTGTTCTTCCAAACAAGCCTGGTTATGTTGAGTTTCATCTCTTAAACTGAACAGATCGGAATGAAGCATCATGGGGGTAAAGAAAAAGACCGCACCTCCTCGTCCAGCCGCTGGTAGCTTCAGAGCACACCTCGAATCTCTGCCCACCTTCAACCACGCCTGCTTCTTCGTCCTTCTCGAGCTCCAGGGCTGGAGCACTCATCGAATCTTGGGATTCCACCGGCACCGCAGCACTTCTCCATCCGGCGATGTTCCCTCCACCGCCCCTGCATTCAAACCTAGCGCCGTCAGATAATGGATCTGCAGAGAAAAACGGGCGGACGAACTAAGGCGAGAGAGAACTTAGATGAAGAACAACATACCCGTTGACCTCTAGTCCGTCCGTCGACATCTTGCCGGTGGGGAATCTCCGCCGCAGCGCGCCCGTGTGGAAAAAAGGAGCAGCCGCGCACGCGAGCTTTCTGTGGGGGAGAGGGTAATGCCGAGGAAATGCACACGCGTGGATTTTTTTTTTGAGACAAGCACACACGTGGATGTACCTGCTCCACTCATGTGGCCGGGCCCATATACATGTGCTGTTTCGAAAGATCGCTGCTGTACCAAAATTCAGGTCCAGCCC
>NC_041383.1:818381860-818419946 GCF_002162155.2 Triticum dicoccoides | reverse complement strand
AACGGGTGATGGGCCGAACACAATACGCCTAGTGAAACCTAGCTGTATCACGGGCCGTATTTCGCCCACTAGGCCTGCCATCACACCGCCACCCCACTGCTGTGAACTGACGGATCGACAATCCCAAAGCCCATACGCAGGGACGAGATAGCGGCCTGCCTGTAGCCCGGCCACCAAAAGCCCTCACTCGCGGGCACACACGCTACTGAGCTAGCCTTTCTGCATGCTCGGTGTAAAACTGAATACCGAACTGAAGTTTTGGTTAGCCGAACATTCGGTTTACGAAAATAATATGTTATTTTTGGTTATCATTTCTACTAACTGAAATCTGAAAAATACCGAAATTTGCTAACCAAAATTTCGGTTTAAACCGAATGCCTAGGCCTCATTTGGTACCAAAGTCAGGAAATTTTCCCACCCAACACCACGAATTTGACACATTCCGGACCATGTGAGAACGCGAAGCCTCAAAGGGATCATGACGGAGCTCGATCAATAGAAGTAAATGGTGGGGGGCAGTGCATGGGCCTAGAAACATCGCCGTGCCGTTGCCTGTGATTCAAAATTGCTGAAAATGATCGAGCCGACTATGACGCAGCCCATCCACGCCTCCCTCGAGCCGGCGGCCAAAGATCTCTTTGCATGGTGTTCCAACAAGGATACGACCATGGGCATGCTTCAGACCAACATCGGCGAGATCTAGGCACAACTCACCAAAATTGTCGTCAAGCCTTTGCTCACCAAGAAGGAGGTGTACACTCCTTCAAATGTTGGTGGACAGATGTCCCTTGCTCATCTCTGTGCGGGTGGTGATGACCTATGTTCTCAAGGACCGAGCCTAGTGCATTTCGATTCGCTTTTTCCTACTATTCCTCTGCTTGATCCGGTTGAGTATGCCATTGGTAGTTCCTTGGTTGATTCGTCTCCATGCATTCACCTCTCGGAATTCGACGAGGGAGAATATCCCGTAAGATGGTGCATTTGATGTGAACCTTAGTTTCTTGTTTGTGCCATAGATCTGACATTGTTCGTTGAAAGTGTGTTATTGTACTCCGCCTCCCTTTATAAGAATCACCACTTGCTCATCCTTGTCACAAAAAGGATTGAGCCATCTACGTATTTAGTTTAACTTGTTTTAACTTATTTAGTTGCAACTATCTAAACCATAAACACACTGTTATCACTTTATTCAGTGTTTTGCACCTATTCTGTCATATTTCCATGCACCAATTCATCATACTACTCATTGGGTATGACAATGTTACTTATCAAAAAGGGCTACAAATGACCCCCTGCACTTGTGGCTATCATCCACCAACAATATATTTTCTTTCTCTGTTGTATTTTGCTTGGCATTCATGTTGAAACAATAAATTTTTGTAATTATAAGATAGAGCATTTATTTAGAAAATTTATATCTACACCAACAATAGAAAACATACATTTTAGAACTAAATAACGAGAGAAACATGGAAGAAAATAGTGAAAACCAAGAAAACTTTTTGCAATGATTCAAAAGGACAAAGAAAACATAAAGAATATAATATTTACATATATTCATGGTAAAAAAATTGCAATATGTTTCAATAACATTGTAAAATTTTAGTGAATGTTCTAATATCTTTGAGTGTGCATTTGCATAATTATCACAATCCCGCAGCAAAAACACCATACATGGACGAATCTAGAGAAACAAATTATGTGAGGTTCGTTGTCCTTTTCATTACTGTCGCATCATCTTAGTAAAACAAACAATAATTAGTACTAATAAATCAAATATTTCTATATTTTATTGGGCTTAGCTGGGAAAAGATTCACCAGTCTTCATAAGTATTTTAACGACGAGGTGTCTCAAGTATAATGTAACAAACTTTTATACTAAATATTTATACTTATTTGTTATTTATTTTTATCAACATATTGCTTAGTTAGCTCAAATAAACCATATAGTAATGTCACAAGATTTTTGAATATAGTAATGTTTATTATATAGTTGCAGTAATATAATTGAAATTATAGTTGTGATGTGCTAAGATAAAATATTACTTTTATATCAAAATTTACATTGTGAGTTAAAAGATCTTTGATTGAACCCGCTAAAACGTGAAAATAAAGTAACCAAATCACATGTCTCCGTGACACTTTGCAACGAATATAGTGCATATATATTTTCGTGTATGTGTCATTCCCTTGAATATCTTGAAAGATATACCTAAAGTGTATAATTTAGCAATATCTTGGTACCATTCCAGAGTCAAATAGAATAATCTGGAGTATATGAGGTGTTTATAAGATGCTTGTCATTAAATTGTTGGCATGGCTTTACATGATATATGTCTAGCCTTTTCCTTTTTGATAAGCTACATTGTAAATATCTGTCCAAACGAGAACTCGACTTATATTCATGTTGTACTCAGAAAAGGCCGAGTCTTTTGATTTGGGAACAAACTATCTAGGGCCCTTTCCCACTTATATGTTGGGGAATGCAGTAATTTCAAAAAAATCCTACGATCACACAAGATCTATTTAGGAGATGCATAACAATGAGAGGGGAGAGTGTGTCCACGTACCCTCGTAGACCAAAAGTGGAAGCGTTTAGTAACGCGGTTGATGTAGTCGAACTTCTTCGTGATCCAACCGATCCAAGTACCGAACGTACGGCACCTCCGCGTTCAACACACGTTCAACTTGATGATGTCCCTCGTGCTCTTGATCCAGTTGAGGACGAGGGTGAGTTCCGCCAGCACGACGGTGTGACGACGGTGATGATGATGTTACCGGCGCAGGGCTTCGCCTAAGCACTACGACGATATGATCGAGGTGTGTAACTGTGGAGGGGGGGGGGGTACCGCACACGGCTAAGAGAACACTTGGTGTGTTCTACGGTGCCCCCTGCCCCCGTATATAAAGGAGGCAGGAGGAGGAGGCCGGTCCTAGAGGGGGCGCGCCAAAGGGGGGAGTCCTACTTGGACTCCCGGTCCAAGTAGGATTCGCTCCCCCCTTTCCTATTCCAATTAGGAGAAGGAGGAATGGGGAAGAGGGGAGAAGGAAGGAGAGGGGGGTGCCGCCCCCTCCTAGTCCAATTCATACTAGCCCATGGGGAGGGGGGGGGGGGCGGCCACCCCTTGCTCTCCTTTCCCCTAAAGCCCATTTAGGCCCAACAACTCCCCGGGGTTCCGATAACCTCCCAGTACTCTGGAAAATATCCGAATTTGTCCAGAACCATTCCGATGTCCGAATATAGCCTTCCAATATATCAATCTTTATGTCTCGACCATTTCGAGACTCCTCGTTACGTACGTGATCTCATCTGGGATTGTGAACAAACTTCGGTCATCAAAACACATAACTCATAATACAAATCGTCATCAAACGTTAAGCATGCGGACCCTACGGGTTCGAGAACTATGTAGACATGATCGTGACACATTTTCGATCAATAACCAATAGCGGAACCTGGATGCCCATATTGGATCCTACATATTGTACGAAGATCTTATTGGTCAAACCGCATAACAACATACATTGTTCCCTTTGTCATCAGTATGTTACTTTCCCGAGATTCGATCGTCAGTATCATCATACCTAGTTCAATCTCGTTACCGGCAAGTCTCTTTACTCGTTCCGTAATGTTTCGTCCCGCAACTAACTCATTAGTCACATTGCTTGCAACGCTTATAGTGACGAGTATTACCGAGAGGGCCCAGAGATACCTCTCCGATACACGGAATGACAAATCCTAATCTCGATCTATGCCAACACAACAAATACCTTCAGAGACACCTGTAGAGCATCTTTATAATCACCCATTTACGTTGTGACGTTTGATAGCACACAAGGTGTTCCTCCAGTATTCGGAAGTTGCATAATCTCATAGTCTGAGGAACATCTACAAGTCATGAAGAAAGCAGTAGCAATGAAACTGTAATGATCATAATGCTAAGCTAATGGATGGGTCATGTCCATCACATCATTCTCCTAATGATGTGACCCCGTTCATCAAATGACAACACATGTCTATGGTTAGGAAACATAACCATCTTTGATTAATGAGCTAGTCTAGTAGAGGCATACTAGGGACACTATGTTTTAGTCTATGTATTCACACATGTACTAAGTTTTCGGTTAATACAATTCTAGTATGAATAATAAACATTTATCATGAAATAAGGAAACAAATAATAACTTTATTATTGCCTCTAGGGCATATTTCCTTCAGTCTCCCACTTGCACTAGAGTCAATAATCTAGATTACAAAGTAATGATTCTAACACCCATGGAGTTTTGGTGCTGATCATGTTTTGCTCGTGGAAGAGGCTTAGTCAATGGGTCTACAACATTCAGATCTGTGTGTATCTTGCAAATCTCTATGTATCCCTCCGACACTTGATGACGAGTGGAATTGAAGCGTCTCTTGATGTGCTTGGTTCTCTTGTGAAATCTGGATTCCTTTGCCAAGGAAATTGCACCAGCATTGTTACAAAAGATTTTCATTGGACCCAATAAACTAGGTATGACACCTAGGTCGGATATGAACTCCTTCATCCAAACTTCTTCATTTGCTGCTTCCGAAGCAGCTATGTACTCCGATTCACACGTAGATCCCGCCACGACGCTTTGCTTGGAACTGCACCAACTGATAGCTCCACCATTCAATAAAACTACGTATCCGGATTGCGACTTAGAGTCATCAGGATAAGTGTCAAAGCTTGCATGGACGTAACCATTTACAACGAGCTCTTTGTCACCTCCATAAACGAGAAACATATCCTTAGTCCTTTTCAGGTATTTCAGGATGTTCTTGCCACTATCCAATGCTCCACTGCGGGATTACTTTGGTATCTCCCCGCCATACTTATAGCAAGGCACACATAAGGTCTGGTACACAACATTGCATACATGCTAGAACCTATGGCTGAAGCATAGGGAATGACTTTAATTTTCTCTCTATCTTCTACAGTGGTCGGGCATCGAGTCTGACTCAACTTCACACCTTGTAACACAGGCAAAAACCCTTTCTTTGACTGATCTATTTTGAACTTCTTCAAAACTTTATCAAGGTATGTGCTTTGTGAAAGTCCAATTAAGCGTCTTGATCTATCTCTATAGATCTTGTACCCAATATGTAAGCAGCTTCACCGAGGTATTTCATTGAAAAACTCTTATTCAAGTATCCTTTTATGCTATCCAGAAATTCTATATCATTTCCAATCAACAATATGTTATTCACATATAATATTAGAAATGGTACAAAGCTCCCACTCACTTTCTTGTAAATACAGGCTTCTCCAAAAGTCTGTATAAAACCATATGATTTGATCATACTATCAAAGCATTTATTCCAACTCCGAGAGGCTTGCACCAGTCCATAAATGGATCGCTGGAGCTTGCACACTTTGTTAACACCTTTTGGATCGACAAAACCTTCTGGTTGCATCATATACAACTCTTCTTCTAGAAATCCATTCATGAATGCAGTTTTGACATTCATCTGCCAAATTTCATAATCATAGAATGCAGCAATTGATAACATGATTCAGACAGACTTAAGCATCGCTACGGGTGAGAAAGTCTCATCGTAGTCAACTCCTTGAACTTTTTGAAAACCTTTCGCAACAAGTCGAGCTTTGTAGACAATAACATTACCATCAACGTCAGTCTTCTTCTTGAAGATCCATTTATTTTCTATGGCTTGCCGATCATCGGGCAAATCCACCAAAGTCCACACTTTGTTCTCATACATGGATCCCATCTCAGATTTCATAGCCTTAAGCCATTTCGCGGAATCTGGGCTCATCATCGCTTCCTCATAGTTCGTAGGTTCATCATGGTCTAGTAACACGACTTCCAGAACAGGATTACCGTACCACTCTGGTGCGGACCGTACTCTGGAAGACCTACGAGGTTCTGTAGTAACTTGATCTGAAGTTTCATGATCATCATCATTAGCTTCCCCACTAATTGGTGTAGGAATCACTAGAACTGATTTCTGTGATGAAGTACTTTCCAATTCGGGAGAAGGTACAATTACCTCATCAAGTTCTACTTTCCTCCCACTCACTTCCTTCGAGAGAAACTCCTTCTCTAGAAAGGATCCATTCTTAGCAACGAATATCTTGCCTTCGGATCTGTTTTAGAAGGTGTACCCAATAGTTTCCTTTGGGTATAACGCACTTCTCCGATTTGGGTTCGAGCTTATCAGGTTGAAGCTTTCTCACATAAGCATCGCAGCCCCAAACTTTAAGAAACGAGAACTTTGGTTTCTTGCCAAACCATAGTTCATAAGGTGTCGTCTCAATGGAATTCGATGGTGCCCTATTTAAAGTGAATGCAGCTGTCTCTAAAGCATAACCCCAAAAATATAGCGGTAAATCAGTTAGAGACATCATAGATCGCACCATATCCAATAAAGTACGGTTACGATGTTCAGGCACGCCATTTCGCTGTGGTGTTCCAGATGGCGTGAGTTGTGAAAGTATTCCACATTGTTTCAAATGAAGACCAAACACGTAACTCAAATATTCTCCTCCACGATCATATCGTAGAAACTTTATTTTCTTGTTATGATGATTTTCCACTTCACTATGAAATTCTTTGAACTTTTCAAATATTTCAGACTTATGCTTCATTAAGTAGATATAACCATATCTGCTCAAATCATCAGTGAAGGTAAGAAAATAACGATACCCGCCACGAGAATCAACACTCATTGGACCGCATACATCAGTATGTATTATTTTCAATAAGTCAGTAGCTCGTCCATTGTTCCGGAGAACGGAGTTTTAGTCATCTTGCCCATGAGGCACGGTTCGCAAGCACCAAGTGATTCATAATCAAGTGATTCCAAAAGCCCATCAGCATGGAGTTTCTTCATGCGCTTTACACCAATATGACCTAAATGGCAGTGCCACAAATTAGTTGCACTATCATTATCAACTTTGCATCTTTTGGCTTCAATATTATGAACATGTGTATCATCACGATCGGGATTCAACAAAAATAGACCACTCAGCAAGGGTGCATGACCATAAAAGATATTACTCATATAAATAGAACAACCATTATTCTCTGATTTAAATGAATAACCGTCTCGCATCAAACAAGATCTAGATATAATGTTCATGCTCAATGCTGACACCAAATAACAATTATTTAGGTCTAAAACTAATCCCGAAGGTAGATGTAGAGGTAGCATGCCGACGACGATCACATCGACCTTGGAACCATTTCCCACGCGCATCATCACCTCGTCCTTAGACGATCTTCGTTTAATCCGTAGCCCCTGTTTCGAGTTGCAAATATGAGCAACATAACCAGTATCAAATACCCAGGCGCTACTACGAGCATTAGTAAGGTACACATCAATAACATGTATATCAAATATACCTTTCACTTTGTCATCCTTCTTATCCGCCAAATACTTGGGGCAGTTCCGTTTCCAGTGACCAGTCCCTTTGCAGTAGAAGCACTCAGTTTTAGGCTGAGGTCCAGACTTGGGTTTCTTCTTTTGAGCAGCAACTTTCTTGCCGTTCTTCTTGAAGTTCCCCTTCTTTCCTTTGCCCTTTTTCTTGAAACTAGTGGTCTTGTTGACCATAAACACTTGATGCTCCTTTTTGATTTCTACCTCCGCAGCCTTTAGCATTGCGAAGAGCTTGGGAATCATCTTGTTCATCCCTTGCATATTATAGTTCATCACGAAGCCTTTATAGCTTCATGGCAGTGATTGAAGAACTCTGTCAATGACACTATCATCAGGAAGATTAACTACCAGCTGAGTCAAGTGGTTATGGTACCCAGACATTCTGAGTATGTGTTCACTGACAGAACTATTCTCCTCCATTTTGCAGCTATAGAACTTGTTAGAGACTTCATATCTCTCAACTCGGGCATTTGCTTGAAATATTAACTTCAACTCTTGGAACATCTCATATGCTCCATGACGTTCAAAACGTCTTTGAAGTCCCGATTCTAAGCCGTAAAGCATGGCACACTGAACTATCGGGTAGTCATCAGCTTTGCTCTGCCAGAGGTTCTTAACGTCATCAGTAGCGTCTGCAGCAGGCCTAGCACCCAGCGGTGCTTCCAGGACGTAATTCTTCTGTGTAGCAATAAGGATAATCCTCAAGTTACGGACCCAGTCCGTGTAATTGCTGCCATCATCTTTTAACTTAGCTTTCTCTAGGAACGCATTAAAATTCAAATGAACGGTAGCACGGGCCATTGATCTACAATAATATAGACATGCAAAATAACTATCGGGACTAAGTTCATGATAAATTAAAGTTCAATTAATCATATTACTTAAGAACTCCCACTTAGACATCCCTCTAGTCATCTAAATGATCACGTGATCCAAATCAACTAAACCATGTCCGATCATTACGTGAGATGGAGTAGTTTTCAATGGTGAACATCACTATGTTGATCATATCTACTATATGATTCACGTTCGATCTTTCGTTCTCGGTGTTCCGAGGCCATATCTGCATATGCTAGGCTTGTCAAGTTTAACCCGAGTATCCTGCATGTGCGAAACTGGCTTGCACCCATTGTATGTGAACGTAGAGCTTATCACACCCGGTCATCACGTGGTGTCTCGGCACGACGAACTGTAGCAACGGTGCATACTCAGGGAGAGCACTTGTACCTTGAAATTTAGTAAGGGATCATCTTAAAATGCTACCGCCATACTAAGCGAAATAAAATTTATAAAAGATAAACATCACAAAAGATAAACATCACATGCAATCATAAAATATGTGACATGATATGGCCATCATCATCTTGTGCTCATGATCTCCATCACCGAAGTATCGTCATGATCTCCATCGTCACCGGCGCGACACCTTAATCTCCATCGTGGCATCGTTGTCGTCTCGCCAACTATTGCTTCTACGACTATCCCTACCGCTTAGTGATAAAGTAAAACAATTACATGGCGATTGCATTGCATACAATAAACGACAACCATATGGCTCCTGCCAGTTGATGATAACTCTATTACAAAACATGATCATATCATATAACAGTTTATATCACATCATGTCTTGACCATATCACATCACAGCAAGCCCTGGAAAAATAAGTTAGATGTCCTCTACTTTGTTGTTGCAAGTTTTACGTGGCTGTTACTGGTTTCTAGCAAGAACCTTTCTTACCTATGCATCAAAACCACAACGATTTTTCGTCAAGTGTGCTGTTTTAACCTTCAACAAGGACCAGCCGTAGTCAAACTCGATTCAACTAAAGTTGGAGAAATAGACACCCGCCAGCCACCTATGTGCAAAAGCGCGCACGTTGGTAGAACCAATCTCATGAACGCGGTTATGTAATGTCGGTTCGGGCCGCTTCATCCAACAATACAGCCGAATCAAAGTATGACGTTGGTGGTAAGCAGTATGACTATTATCGCCCACAACTCTTTATGTTCTACTCGTGCATAAAACATCTACACATAGACCTGGCTCGGATGCCACTGTTGGGGAACGCAGTAATTTCAAAAAAATTCCTACAATCACGCAAGATCTATCTAGGGGATGCATATCAACAAGAGGGGAGAGTGTTTCCACGTACCCTCGTAGACAGAAAGCGGAAGTGTTTAGTAACGCGGTTGATGTAGTCGAACTTCGTTGTGATCAAACTGATCCAAGTACCGAACGTACGACACCTCCGTGTTCAGCACACGTTCAGCTCGATGATGTCCCTCGTGCTCTTGATCCAGTTGAGGACGAGGGTGAGTTCCTTTAGCATGACGGCGTGTCGACAGTGATGATGATGTTACCGGCGCAGGGCTTTGCTTAAGCACTACGACGATATGATCGAGGTGTGTAACTGTGGAGGGGGGCACCGCACACGGCTAAGAGAAGACTTGGTGTGTTCTAGGGTGCCCCCTGTCCCCGTATATAAAGGAGGGAGGAGGAGGAGGCCGGCCCTAGAGGGGGCGCGCCAAAGGGGGGAGTCCTACTTGGACTCCCTGTCCAAGTAGGATTCGGCCCCCCCTTTCCTATTCCAACTAGGAGAAGGAGGAAGGGGGAAGAGGCGAGAAGGAAGGAGAGGGGGGCGCCGCCCCCTCCTAGTCCAATTCGAACTAGCCCATGGGGGGGTGCGTCCACCCCTTGTGGCCCTTCTCTCCTTTCCCCTAAAGCCCATTAAGGCCAAACAACTCACAGGGGGGTTCCTGTAACCTTCCGGTTCTTCGGAAAATACCCGAAATTGTCCGGAACCATTCCAATGTCCGAATATAGCCTTCCAATATATCAATATTTATGTCTTGATCATTTCGAGACTCCTCGTTATGTCCTTGATCTCATCCGGGACTCCGAACAAACTTCGGTCATCAAAACACATAACTCACAATACAAATCGTTATCGAACGTTCCTGTGGACCCTATGGGTTCAAGAACTATGTAGACATGATCGAGACACATCTCCAATCAATAACCAATAGCGAAAACTGGATGCTCATATTGGCTCCTACATATTCTACGAATATCTTTATCGGTCAAACCGCATAACAACATACGTTGTTCCCTTTGTCATCGGTATGTTACTTGCCCGAGATTCGATCGTCGATATCATCATACCTAGTTCGATCTCGTTACCGGCAAGTCTCTTTACTCGTTCCATAATGCTTTATCCCGCAACTAACTCATTAGTCATATTGCTTGCAAGGCTTATAGTGATGAGCATTACCGAGAGGGCCCAGAGATACCTCTCTGATATACGGAGTGACAAATCCTAATCTCGATCTATGCCAACACAACAAACACCTTCGGAGACACCTGTAGAGCATCTTTATAATCACCCATTTATGTTGTGACATTTGATAGCACACAAGGTGTTCCTCCAGTATTCGGGAGTTGCATAATATCATAGTCTGAGGTACATGTATAAGTAATAAAGAAAGCAATAGCAATGAAACTGTAACGATTATAATGCTAAGCTAACAGATGGGTCATTGTCCATCACATCATTCTCCTAATGATGTGACCCCGTTCATCAAATGGCAACACATGTCTATGGTTAGGAAACATAACCATTTTTGATTAACGAGCTAGTCTAGTAGAGGCATACTAGGGACACTATGTTTTTGTCTATGTATTCACACATGTACTAAGTTTCTGGTTAATACTACTCTAGCATGAATAATAAACATTTACCATGAAATAAGGAAATAAATAATGACTTTATTATTGCCTCTAGGGCATATTTCCTTCATTATAATGCAAATAATATTCTTATTGTGGTGGTTGATTATATGATAACATGGGTGGAAGCAAGCCCCTCTATCATGTAGATGCAACACCGGTATCATTTTAATTACCGAAGAACGACCCCATTTTATGCATGGTGTTTTTAGGGAACTCCTTCACAAATATAAGGTTACCCACTGACACTAGTGCAGAACCGGCCTTTAGTGCCGGTTTGTGACGGCCTTTAGTGCCGGTTGGTGAACCAGCACTAAAGAGTGGGGACTAAAGTCCCCCCCCCCTTTAGTACCGGTTCATCACGAACCGGCGCTAAAGTGCAAACACGTGGCACGAGCCAGGCCCGTGTGCGTATAGGACATTAGTACCGGTTGGTAACACCAACCGGTACTAAATGTTTGGGTGTTTTTTTTTAAGTTTTGCTTTAATTTTGTGTTTTCAATTTGGCTTTATTTTCCATTTAATTCTTTTTTGTTTGCTGGTATTTCACGATACTACAAATTGTACACGTTATGCATATATATTAAATAGATTTTCTCGTACGTAGAACCGCATATATATATATATATAATATATCATCGAATGTCTCACAGCCAACACCATTAACTATTCACACATACACATGTATATACATATACAATTTCTCCTACATGTTCCCTTGGTGCCTTCGGAGCACGATGACAAGTGGTTCATGGGGGCGGTAGTGGGTAATAGTATTCTCCTTTCGGATCTATGACCTGGTCGAGCAAAAATCCGGCTATTTCCTCTTGAAGTGCTTGTATGCGGTCCGATGGTAGGAGCTTATCCCGCACCGATCTGAACTGTTAAGAAGGAGATCAATATGCATGTGTGTTAGTTGTGTGACTAGATATCGATAATGGTGTGAATAGTGTTCTGACAAAAATGTACCCAGTCCTGTCTATCAGATCTGCTGCTTTCGCACGTCATCATGCGAATGTTCTCGCAAACATAGTATGCACACAGATTATTCCCTTTCGCCTGCCTCAGGGCTTTTATGAGAATGGAGTTGAATCAGATAATGATTAATCAAGCATATTAATTAATTAATGATATTGAAACAAGAATTAAAGAGATGATAGCTAGCTAGTACTACTTAATTACTTACCTTGGGTCGATGCGAAAACAACTTTTTTGGCCACGTGCCTGGAGTCACCTTGATGAACTTTGCCCTGCCCGCCAGCAAAGAAAATTAATAAAGGGGTTATTAAATAGTTCATACCAGGAACTAATAGTTAATAATGATTTAAATTACCTGTTGACTATCCCCTTCACGATGGTGTAGTCTTTATCTTCTTTAGTTAGTGAGTCCAGTAATTCAACTTTTCCTTCCTCAACTTTAATGTCTAACAAGACCCAGTGCCAACTGCATACGCACACGTTTGCATGTCTTAATTAAGCGGGCATGTGCATAAAATTAATCAACTACCGTAAACCGTATACACTTAATTATTAACATCTAGCTAGCTAGTAAGCAAAAACAGAATTTGTAGTACAAGACAGTGTGACTCACGGGAAGTTGTAAGGAAGTAGTATATTTTCATTGGTATTGAGGCGCTTCAAGAACTCTAGCATGCTTTCCTCTACAGCAGCTTGACAATGTTCAATCTTCCATATGTCCTGATTAATGGTATTTGGGTCAATGAACCCAACGCCATAGTGTCCAGCTTTTTTCATTTCATACATCTTCATCCTGCATATAATACCACAGAAAAAGAATATACTGAGGATAATTACATGTAATGATTGATCAAAATTATCACTACATAACTAGCTTGAGACTTAAATTACAGAAAGAAATCACTTACAGACAATAGCAACTGACGATAGACTTGTCGAGTGCGTCTTGATTAAATAACTGAAATAGTTTTGGATACTCAATGGTCAGAGCTTTCTCATAGTAATAATGCTCATGCTTGACATTCATCATGAGGGACTCTCGATTGGAAATCTTGGTAATGTTCATACGTACTCTTGGGCAATTCGTTGTCCTTTGGAAGCATATTCTTTATCATTACCAACAACTTTCTAAATCCCTTGTCAGAAACATCATTCTCTGCCTTCCATTGCAGCAATTCAAGTGTGGTGCCCAATTTTTTTTTGTCAGCTCCACAATTCGGGTACAACAATTTCTTGTGATCCTCTAACATGCGCTGCAACTTCGTCCTCTCCAGATCACTTGCGCAGTTTCTCTTTGCATCGGCAATGGCCCGACCTAGATGCTGGGGAACGTAGTAATTTCAAAAAATTTCCTACGCACACGCAAGATCATGGTGACATATAGCAACGAGAGGGGAGAGTGTTGTCTACATACCCTTGTAGACCGTAAGCGGAAGCGTTAGCACAACGCGGTTGATGTAGGCGTACGTCTTCACGGCCCGACCGATCAAGCACCGAAACTATGGCACCTCCGAGTTCTAGCACACGTTCAGCTCGATGACGTCCCTCGAACTCCGATCCAGCCGAGTGTCGAGGGAGAGTTCCGTCAGCACGACGGCGTGGTGACGATCTTGATGTTCTACCGTCGCAGGGCTTCGCCTAAGCACCACTACGATATTATCGAGGTGGACTATGGTGGAGGGGGGCACCGCACACAGCTAAGAGATCCAAGGGATCAATTGTAGTGTCTTTGGTGCTAGCCCTGCCCCTCTATTTATATGTTGAGCCCCGGGGTCGAAACTTGGAGCAAAAGCCTCCTCCAAGTCGGTTTTGCCCGAAAGGCAAGAGTCCCACTCGGACTCCAGGACCAAACGCCACAATCCTTGGCGTCTGGCCCAGGGCCAGACGCAAGGGTCTCCGGCGTTTGCCCCCCTGGCCTCCGCAAAACTCCTTTTTGCACCGACCTAAAGCCTCATGGGCTTGACCCCTTGGCCTAACCATATCATCCAATATATGAATCTTTACGTCTCGACCATTTCGAGACTCCTCGTCATGTCCCCGATCTCATCCGGGACTCCGAACTCCTTCGGTACATCAAAACATGTAAACTCATGCTATAACTGTCATCGAAACCTTAAGCGTGCGGACCCTACGGGTTCGAGAACAATGTAGACATGACCTAGAACTATTCTCGGTCAATAACCAATAGCGGAACCTAGATGCTCATATTGGCTCCTACATATTCTATGAAGATCTTTATCGGTCAAACCGCATAACAACATACGTTGTTCCCTTTGTTATTGGTATGTTACTTGCCCGATATTCGATCGTCGGTATCCAATACCTAGTTCAATCTCGTTACTGGCAAGTCTCTTTACTCGTTACGTAATGCATCATTCCGTAACTAACTCATTAGCTACATTGCTTGCAAGGCTTATAGTGATGTGCATTACCGAGAGGGCCCAGAGATACCTCTCCGACAATCGGAGTGACAAAACCTAATCTCGAAATACGCCAACCCAACATGTACCTTTGGAGACACCTGTAGTAGTCCTTTATGTTGGGGAACGTTGCAGAAAACAAAAAATTTCCTACTCGTTTCACCAAGATCATCTAGGAGTTCATCTAGCAACGAGTGATTAGATGCATCTACATACCTTTGTAGATCGCGAGCGGAAGCGTTCAAAAGAACGGTGATGATGTAGTCGTACTCGACGTGATCCAAATCACCGATGACCAGCGCCGAACGGACGGCACCTCCGCGTTCAACACACGTACGGGACGGGAGACGTCTCCTCCTTCTTGATCCAGCAAGGGGGAAGGAGAGGTTGATGAAGATCCAGCAGCACGACGGCGTGGTGGTGGATGCAGGGCGTCACAGCAGCAGGGCTTCGCCGAGACTACGAGGGAGAGACGTAACGGGGGGAGATGGAGGCGCCAGGGGCTGGTGTATGAAGTCCCTCCTCTCCCCCACTATATATAGGGGTGCCAAGGGGGGTGGCCGGCCCTAGTAGATGAGATCTACTAGGGGGGGCGGCGGCCAAGGGGAGGTTTCCCTCCCCCCCAAGGCACCTAGGGGTGCCTTCCACCACATGGACTCTTCCATGGTGGAAACCCTAGGCGCATGGGCCTATAGGGGCTGGTGCCCTTGGCCCATCTAGGCCAAGGCGCACCCCCTACAGCCCATGTGCCCCCCGGGACAGGTGGCCCCACCCGATGGACCCCCGGGACCCTTCCGGTGGTCCCGGTACAATACCGATAACCCCGAAACTTGTCCCGATGCCCGAAATAGCACTTCCTATATATAATTCTTTACCTCCGGACCATTCCGGAACTCCTCGTGACGTCCGGGATCTCATCCGGGACTCCGAACAACATTCGGGTTTCTGCATATACATATCTCCATAACCCTAGCGTCACCGAACCTTAAGTGTGTAGACCCTACGGGTTCGGGAGACAAGCAGACATGACCGAGACGACTCTCCGGTCAATAACCAACAACGGGATCTGGATACCCATGTTGGCTCCCACATGCTCCACGATGATCTCATCGGATGAACCACAATGTCGAGGATTTAATCAATCCCGTACGCTATTCCCTTTGTCTATCGATATGTTACTTGCCCGAGATTCGATCGTCGGTATCCCAATACCTCGTTCAATCTCGTTACCGGCAAGTCACTTTACTCGTACCGTAATGCATGATCCCGTGACCAGACACTTGGTCACTCTGAGCTCATTATGATGATGCATTACCGAGTGGGCCCAGTGATACCTCTCCGTCATACGGAGTGACAAATCCCAGTCTTGATCCATGTCACCCAACAGACACTTTCGGAGATACCCGTAGTCTGCCTTTATAGTCACCCAGTTACGTTGTGACGTTTGGCATACCCAAAGCACTCCTACGGTGTCCGGGAGTTACACGATCTCATGGTCTAAGGAAAAGATACTTGACATTGGAAAACTCTAGCAAACGAACTATACGATCTTGTGCTATGTTTAGGATTGGGTCTTGTCCATCACATCATTCTCCTAATGATGTGATCTCGTTATCAATGACATCCAGTGTCCATAGTCAGGAAACCATGACTATCTGTTGATCAACGAGCTAGTCAACTAGAGGCTCACTAGGGACATGTTGATGTCTGTTATTCACACATGTATTACGATTTCCGGATAACACAATTATAGCATGAATAAAGACAATTATCATGAACAAGGAAATATAATAATAATGCTTTTATTATTGCCTCTAGGGCATATTTCCAACAGTCTCCCACTTGCACTAGAGTCAATAATCTAGTTACATTGTGATGAATCAAACACCCATGGAATTCTGGTGTTGATCATGTTTTGCTCTAGGGAGAGGTTTAGTCAACGGATCTGCTACATTCAGGTCCGTATGTACTTTACAAATCTCTATGTCTCCATCTTGAACATTTTCACGAATGGAGTTGAAACGACGCTTGATGTGCCTTGTCTTCTTGTGAAACCTGGGCTCCTTGGCAAGTGCAATAGCTCCAGTGTTGTCACAGAAGAGCTTGATCGGCCCCGACGCATTGGGTATGACTCCTAGGTCGGTGATGAACTCCTTCACCCATATTGCTTCATGTGTTGCCTCCGAGGCTGCCATGTACTCCGCTTCACATGTAGATCCCGCCACGACGCTTTGCTTGCAACTGCACCAGCTTACTGCCCCACCATTCAAAATATACGCGTATCCGGTTTGTGACTTAGAGTCATCCAGATCTGTGTCGAAGCTAGCGTCGACGTAACCCTTTACGACGAGCTCTTCGTCACCTCCATAAACGAGAAACATTTCCTTAGTCCTTTTCAGGTACTTCAGGATATTCTTGACCGCTGTCCAGTGTTCCTTGCCGGGATTACTTTGGTACCTTCCTACCAAACTGACGGCAAGGTTAACATCAGGTCTGGTACACAGCATGGCATACATAATAGAACCTATGGCTGAGGCATAGGGGATGACGCTCATCTCTTCTATATCTTCTGCCGTGGTCGGACACTGAGCTGAGCTCAATTTCACACCTTGTAACACAGGCAAGAACCCTTTCTTGGATTGATCCATATTGAACTTCTTCAATATCTTATCAAGGTATGTGCTTTGTTAAAGACCTATGAGGCGTCTTGATCTATCTCTATAGATTTTGATGCCTAATATATAAGCAGCTTCTCCAAGGTCCTTCATTGAAAAACTTTTATTCAAGTAGGCCTTGATGCAGTCCAAGAGTTCTATATCATTTCCCATCAAGAGTATGTCATCTACATATAATATGAGAAATGCTACAGAGCTCCCACTCACTTTCTTGTAAACGCAGGCTTCTCCATAAGTCTGTGTAAACCCAAACGCTTTGATCATCTCATCAAAGCGAATGTTCCAACTCCGAGATGCTTGCACCAGCCCATAAATCGAGCGTTGGAGCTTGCACACTTTGTCAGCATTCTTAGGATCGACAAAACCTTCCGGCTGCATCATATACAATTCTTCCTTAAGGAAACCATTAAGGAATGCCGTTTTGACGTCCATTTGCCATATTTCGTAATCATAGAATGCGGCAATTGCTAACATGATTCGGACGGACTTCAGCTTCGCTACCGGTGAGAAAGTCTCATCGTAGTCAACCCCTTGAACTTGTCGATAACCCTTAGCGACAAGCCGAGCTTTATAGATGGTCACATTACCATCCGCGTCTGTCTTCCTCTTAAAGATCCATTTATTTTCTATGGCTCGCCGCTTAACGGGCAAGTCAGTCAAAGTCCATACTTTGTTTTCATACATGGATCCTATCTCGGATTTCATGGCTTCCAGCCATTTGTCGGAATCCGGGCCCGTCATCGCTTCTTCATAGTTCGAAGGTTCACCATTGTCTAACAGCATGATTTCCAAGACAGGGTTGCCGTACCACTCTGGTGCGGAACGTGTCCTTGTGGACCTTCGAATTTCAGTAGGGGCTTGATCAGAAGTATCTTGATCATTTTCATTAACTTCCTCTCTAGTCGGTGCAGGCACCTCAGGAACATTTTCTTGAGTTGCGCCATTTTCCGGTTCAAGAGGTAATACTTCATCAAGCTCTACTTTCCTCCCACTTACTTCTTTCGAGAGAAACTCTTTCTCCATAAAGGACCCATTCTTGGCAACAAAGATCTTGCCTTCGGATCTGAGGTAGAAGGTGTACCCAATAGTTTCTTTTGGGTATCCTATGAAGACGCATTTTTCCGACTTGGGTTCGAGCTTTTCAGGTTGAAGTTTCTTGACATAAGCATCGCATCCCCAAACTTTTAGAAATGACAGCTTAGGTTTTTTTTCAAACCATAATTCATACGGTGTCGTCTCAACGGATTTCAACGGAGCCCTATTTAAAGTGAATGCGGCAGTCTCTAAAGCATAGCCCCAAAAAGAAAGCGGTAAATCGGTAAGAGACATCATAGATCGCACCATATCTAACAGAGTGCGATTACGACGTTCGGACACACCATTACGCTGAGGTGTTCCAGGCGGCGTGAGTTGTGAAACTATTCCACATTTTCTTAAGTGTGCCCCAAACTCGTGACTCAAGTATTCTCCTCCACGATCTGATCGTAGAAACTTGATTTTCCTGTCACGTTGATTTTCAACCTCACTCTGAAATTCCTTGAACTTTTCAAAGGTTTCAGACTTGTGTTTCATTAAGTAGATATACCCATACCTACTTAAATCATCAGTGAGGGTGAGAACATAACGATAGCCACCGCGAGCCTCAACACTCATCGGACCGCACACATCAGTATGTATGATTTCCAATAAGTCGGTTGCTCGCTCCATTGTTCCTGAGAACGGAGTCTTGGTCATTTTACCCATAAGGCATGGTTCGCACGTGTCAAATGATTCATAATCAAGAGACTCTAAAAGTCCATCAGCATGGAGCTTCTTCATGCGTTTGACACCTATGTGACCAAGGCGGCAGTGCCACAAGTATGTGGGACTATCATTATCAACCTTACTTCTTTTGGTACTCACATTATGAGCATGTGTAGCATCACGTTCGAGATTCATAAAGAATAAACCATTCACCATAGGAGCATGACCATAAAACATATCTCTCATAAAAATGGAACAACCATTATTCTCAGATTTAAAAGAGTAGCCATCTCGAATTAAACGAGATCCCGATACAATGTTCATGCTCAAAGCTGGCACTAAATAACAATTATTAAGGTTTAAAACTAATCCCGAAGGGAGATGCAGAGGCAGCGTGCCGACGGCGATCACATTGACCTTGGAACCATTCCCGACGCGCATCGTCACCTCGTCCTTTGCCAGTTTCCGCTTATTCCGCAGCCCCTGCTTTGAGTTACAAATGTGAGCAACTGCACCGGTATCAAATACCCAGGAGCCACTACGGGCACTAGTAAGGTACACATCAATTACATGTATATCACATATACCTTTTGTTTTGCCGGCCTTCTTATCCGCTAAGTACTTAGGGCAGTTCCGCTTCCAGTGACCGCTTCCCTTGCAATAAAAGCACTCAGTCTCGGGCTTGGGTCCATTCTTTGGCTTCTTCCCGGCAGCCTGCTTGCCGGGTGCGGCAACCTCCTTGCCGTCCTTCTTGAAGTTCTTTTTACCCTTGCCTTTCTTGAACTTAGTGGTTTTATTGACCATCAACACTTGATGTTCCTTCCTGACTTCTACCTCTGTTGATTCCAGCATAGCAAATACTTCAGGAATGGTCTTTTCCATCCGCTGCATATTGAAGTTCATCACAAAGCTCTTGTAGCTTGGTGGAAGCGACTGGAGGATTCTGTCAATGACCGCATCATCCGGGAGATTAACTCCCAGCTGAGTCAAGCGGTTATGCAACCCAGACATAGTGAGTATGTGCTCACTGACAGAACTGTTTTCCTCCATCTTACAGCTGAAGAATTTGTCGGAGACTTCATATCTCTCGACCCGGGCATGAGCTTGGAAAACCATTTTCAGCTCTTCGAACATCTCATATGCTCCATGTCTCTCAAAACGCTTTTGGAGCCCCGGCTCTAGGCTGTAAAGCATGCCGCACTGAACGAGGGAGTAGTCATCGAAACGTGCCTGCCAAGCGTTCATAACATCTTGTTCTGCAGGGAGAACGGGTGCGTCACCAAGCGGTGCTTGTAGGATATAATCTTTCTTGGCAGCTATGAGGATGATCCTCAGGTTCCGGACCCAGTCCGTATAGTTGCTGCCATCGTCTTTCAGCTTGGTTTTCTCTAGGAACGCGTTGAAGTTGAGGACTACGTTGGCCATTTGATCTACAAGACATATTGTAAAATATTTAGACTAAGTTCATGATAATTAAGTTCAACTAATTAAATTATTAGTGAACTCCCACTTAGATTAGACATCCCTCCAGTCATCTAAGTATTACATGATCCGAGTTAACTAGACCATGTCCGATCATCACGTGAGACGGACTAGTCAACATCGGTGAACATCTTCATGTTGATCGTATCTACTATACGATTCATGCTCGACCTTTCGGTCTTCTGTGTTCCGAGGCCATGTCTGTACATGCTAGGCTCGTCAAGTCAACCTAAGTGTTTGCATGTGTAAATCTGTCTTACACCCGTTGTATGTGAACGTCTGAATAAAACACCCGATCATCACGTGGTGTTTTGAAACAGCGAACTGTCGCAACGGTGCACAGTTAGGGGGAACACTTCTTGAATTTATTGTGAGGGATCATCTTATTTACTACCGTCGTTCTAAGTAAACAAGATGCAAAACATGATAAACATCACATGCAATCAAATAATAAACATGACATGATATGGCCAATATCACATAGCTCCTTTGATCTCCATCTTGGGGCTCCATGATCATCTTGTCACCAGCTTGACACCATGATCTCCATCATCATGATCTCCATCATCGTGTCTCCATGAAGTTGCTCGCCAACTATTACTTCTACTACTATGGCTAACGCGTTTAGCAATAAAGTAAAGTAATTTACATGGCATTTCTTGATGACACGCAGGTCATATAAAAGAATAAAGACAACTCCTATGGCTCCTGCCGGTTGTCATACTCATCGACATGCAAGTCGTGATTCCTATTACAATAGCATGAACATCTCATACATCACATATAGATCATTCATCATTCATCACAACTTTGGCCATATCATATCACAAACCACTTGCTGCAAAAACAAGTTAGACGTCCTCTAATTGTTGTTGCAAGTTTTACGTGGCTGAATTAGGGTTCTAGCAAGAACGTTTTCTTACCTACGTTAAAGCCACAACGTGATTTGTCAACTTCTATTTACCCTTCATAAGGACCCTGTTCATCGATTCCGCTCCAACTAAAGTAGGAGAGACAGACACCCGCCAGCCACCTTATGCAACTAGTGCATGTTAGTCGGTGGAACCGGTCTCACGTAAGCGTACGTGTAAGGTTGGTCCGGGCCGCTTCATCCCACAATACCGCTGAAGCAAGAAAGGACTAGTAACGGCAAGAAAGTTGACAAATCTACGCCCACAACAAATTGTGTTCTACTCGCGCAAGAAGAACTACGCATAGACCTGGCTCATGATGCCACTGTTGGGGAACGTTGCAGAAAACAAAAATTTTCCTACTCGTTTCACCAAGATCATCTAGGAGTTCATCTAGCAAAGAGTGATTAGATGCATCTACATACCTTTGTAGATCGCGAGCGGAAGCGTTCAAAAGAACGGTGATGATGTAGTCGTACTCGACGTGATCCAAATCACCGATGACCAGCGCCGAACGGACGGCACCTCCGCGTTCAACACACGTACGGGACGGGAGATGTCTCCTCCTTCTTGATCCAGCAAGGGGGAAGGAGAGGTTGATGAAGATCCAGCAGCACGACGGCGTGGTGGTGGATGCAGGGCGTCACAGCAGCAGGGCTTCGCCGAGACTACGAGGGAGAGACGTAACGGGGGGAGATGGAGGCGCCAGGGGCTGGTGTATGAAGTCCCTCCTCTCCCCCACTATATATAGGGGTGCCAAGGGGGGGTGGCCGGCCCTAGTAGATGAGATCTACTAGGGGGGGCGGCGGCCAAGGGGAGGTTTCCCTCCCCCCCAAGGCACCTAGGGGTGCCTTCCACCACATGGACTCTTCCATGGTGGAAACCCTAGGCGCATGGGCCTATAGGGGCTGGTGCCCTTGGCCCATCTAGGCCAAGGCGCACCCCCTACAGCCCATGTGGCCCCCCGGGACAGGTGGCCCCACCCGGTGGACCCCCGGGACCCTTCCGGTGGTCCCGGTACAATACCGATAACCCCGAAACTTGTCCCGATGCCCGAAATAGCACTTCCTATATATAATTCTTTACCTCCGGACCATTCCGGAACTCCTCGTGACGTCCGGGATCTCATCCGGGACTCTGAACAACATTCGGGTTTCTGCATATACATATCTTCATAACCCTAGCGTCACCGAACCTTAAGTGTGTAGACCCTACGGGTTCGGGAGACATGCAGACATGACCGAGACGCTCTCAGTCAATAACCATCAGCGGGATCTGGATACCCATGATGGCTCCCACATGCTCCTCGATGTTGTCATCGGATGAACCACTATGTCGAGGATTTGATCAAACCCTGTATGCAATTCCCTTTGTCAATCGGTACGTTACTTGCCCGAGACTCGATCGTCGGTATCCCAATACCTTGTTCAGTCTCGTTACCGGCAAGTCACTTTACTCGTACTGTAATGCATGATCCCGTGTCCAACACCTTGGTCACATTGAGCTCAATATGATGATGCATTACCGAGTGGGCCCAGAGATACCTCTCCGTCATACGGAGTGACAAATCCCAGTCTCGATCCGTGTCAACCCAACAGCTACTTTCGGAGATACCTGTAATGCACCTTTATAGTCACCCAGTTACGTTGTGATGTTTGGTACACCCAAGGCACTCTTACGGTATCCGGGAGTTACACGATCTCATGGTCGAAGGAAGAGATACTTGACACTTGCAAAGCTCTAGCAAAACGAACTACACGATCTTTTATGCTATGCTTAGGATTGGGTCTTGTCCATCACATCATTCTCCTAATGATGTGATCCCGTTATCAACGACATCCAATGTCCATAGTCAGGAAACCATGACTATCTGTTGATCACAACGAGCTGGTCAACTAGAGGCTTACCAGGGACATAGTGTGGTCTAAGTATTCACACGTGTATTACGATTTCCGGATAATACAGTTATAGCATGAATAAAAGACAATTATCATGAACAATGAAATATAATAATACTTTTATTATTGCCTTTAGGGCATATTTCCAACAGACTGTTGGGGAACGTTGCAGAAAATTAAAATTTTTCCTACGGTTTCACCAAGATCCATCTATGAGTTCATCTAAGCAACGAGTCTAGGGAGAGAGTTTGCATCTACATACCACTTGTAGATCGCGTGCGGAAGCTTGCAAGGTGATGATGTAGTCGTACTCGACGTGATCCAAATCACCAATGACCAGCGCCGAACGGACGGCACCTCCGCGTTCAACACACGTACGGGACGGGAGACGTCTCCTCCTTCTTGATCCAGCAAGGGGGAAGGAGAGGTTGATGAAGATCCAGCAGCACGACGGCGTGGTGGTGGATGCAGGGCGTCACAGCAGCAGGGCTTCGCCGAGACTACGAGGGAGAGACGTAACGGGGGGAGATGGAGGCGCCAGGGGCTGGTGTGTGAAGTCCCTCCTCTCCCCCACTATATATAGGGGTGCCAGGGGGGCGCCGGCCCTAGTAGATGAGATCTACTAGGGGGGCGGCGGCCTAGGGGAGGTTTCCCTCCCCCCCAAGGCACCTAGGGGTGCCTTCCACCACTAGGACTCCTCCTAGGGGGAAACCCTAGGCGCATGGGCCTATAGGGGCTGGTGCCCTTGGCCCATGAAGGCCAAGGCGCACCCCCTACAGCCCATGTGGCCCCCCGGGACAGGTGGCCCCACCCGGTGGGCCCCCGGGACCCTTCCGGTGGTCCCGGTACAATACCGATAACCCCGAAACTTGTCCCGATGCCCGAAATAGCACTTCCTATATATAATTCTTTACCTCCGGACCATTCCGGAACTCCTCGTGACGTCCGGGATCTCATCCGGGACTCCGAACAACATTCGGGTTTCTGCATATACATATCTTCATAACCCTAGCGTCACCGAACCTTAAGTGTGTAGACCCTACGGGTTCGGGAGACAAGCAGACATGACCGAGACGACTCTCCGGTCAATAACCAACAGCGGGATCTGGATACCCATGTTGGCTCCCACATGCTCCACGATGATCTCATCGGATGAACCACGATGTCGAGGATTTAATCAATCCCGTACGCTATTCCCTTTGTCTATCGATATGTTACTTGCCCGAGATTCGATCGTCGGTATCCCAATACCTCGTTCAATCTCGTTACCGGCAAGTCACTTTACTCGTACCGTAATGCATGATCCCGTGACCAGACACTTGGTCACTCTGGGCTCATTATGATGATGCATTACCGAGTGGGCCCAGTGATACCTCTCCGTCATACGGAGTGACAAATCCCAGTCTTGATCCATGTCACCCAACAGACACTTTCGGAGTTACCCGTAGTCTACCTTTATAGTCACCCAGTTACGTTGTGACGTTTGGCATACCCAAAGCACTCCTACGGTATCCGGGAGTTACACGATCTCATGGTCTAAGGAAAAGATACTTTGACATTGGAAAACTCTAGCAAACGAACTATACGATCTTGTGCTATGTTTAGGATTGGGTCTTGTCCATCACATCATTCTCCCAATGATGTGATCTCGTTATCAATGACATCCAGTGTCCATAGTCAGGAAACCATGACTATCTGTTGATCAACGAGCTAGTCAACTAGAGGCTCACTAGGGACAGGTTGGTGTCTGTTATTCACACATGTATTACGATTTCCGGATAACACAATTATAGCATGAATAAAGACAATTATCATGAACAAGGAAATATAATAATAATGCTTTTATTATTGCCTCTAGGGCATATTTCCAACAGTCTGGGCACGACGAACTTTAGCAACGGTGCATACTCAGGGAGAACACTTCTTGATAATTAGTGAGAGATCATCTTAAAATGCTACTGTCAATCAAAGCAAGATAAGATGCATAAAAGATAAACATCACATGCAATCAATATAAGTGATATGATATGGCCATCATCATCTTGTGCTTGTGATCTCCATCTCCGAAGCACCATCATGATCACCATCGTCACCGGCGCGACACCTTGATCTCCATCGTAGCATCGTTGTCGTCTTGCCAACTATTGCTTTTACGACTATCGCTATCGCTTAGTGATAAAGTAAAGCAATTACAGGGCGATTGCATTGCATACAATAAAGCGACAACCATATGGCTCCTGCCAGTTGCCGATAACTCGGTTACAAAACATGATCATCTCATACAATAAAATATAGCATCACGTCTTGACCATATCAGATCACAACATGCCCTGCAAAAACAAGTTAGACGTCGTCTACTTTGTTGTTGCAAATTTTACGTGGCTGCTATGAGCTGAGCAAGAACCGTTCTTACCTACGCATCAAAACCACAACGATAGTTCGTCAAGTTAGTGCTGTTTTAACCTTCGCAAGGACCGGGCGTAGCCACACTCGGTTCAACTAAAGTTGGAGAAACAGACACCCGCTAGTCACCTGTGTGCAAAGCACGGCGGTAAAACCAGTCTCGCGTAAGCGTACGCGTAATGTCGGTTCGGGCCGCTTCATCCAACAATACCGCTGAACCAAAGTATGACATGCTGGTAAGCAGTATGACTTGTATCGCCCACAACTCACTTGTGTTCTACTCGTGCATATAACATCTACGCATAAAACCTAGGCTCGGATGCCACTGCTGGGGAACATAGTAATTTCAAAAAAATTCCTACGCACACGCAAGATCGTGGTGACGTATAGCAACGAGAGGGGAGAGTGTTGTCTACATACTCTTGTAGACCGTAAGCGGAAGCGTTAGCACAACGCGGTTGATGTAGTCGTACGTCTTCACGGCCCGACCGATCAAGCACCGAAACTACGGCACCTCCGAGTTCTAGCACACGTTCAGCTCGATGACGTCCCTCGAACTCCGATCCAGCCGAGTGTCGAGGGAGAGTTCCGTCAGCACGACGGCGTGGTGACGATCTTGATGTTCTACCATCGCAGGGCTTCGCCTAAGCACCGCTACAATATTATCGAGGTGGACTATGGTGGAGGGGGGCACCGCACACGGCTAAGAGATCCAAAGGATCAATTGTTGTGTCTTTGGTGCTAGCCCTGCCCCTCTATTTATATGTTGATCCCCGGGGTCGAAACTTGGAGCAAAAGCCTCCTCCAAGTCGGTTTTGCCCGAAAGGCAAGAGTCCCACTCGGACTCCAGGACCAAACGCCACAATCCTTGGCGTCTGGCCCAGGGCCAGACGCCAGGGTCTCCGGCGTTTGCCCCCCGGCCTCCGCAAAACTCCTTTTTGCACCGACCTAAAGCCTCATGGGCTTGACCCCTTGGCCTAACCATATCATCCAATATATGAATCTTTACGTCTCGACCATTTCGAGACTCCTCGTCATGTCCCCGATCTCATCCGGGACTCCAAACTCCTTCGGTACATCAAAACATGTAAACTCATAATATAACTGTCATCGAAACCTTAAGCGTGCGGACCCTACGGGTTCGAGAACAATGTAGACATGACCTAGAACTATTCTCGGTCAATAACCAATAGCGGAACCTAGATGCTCATATTGGCTCCTACATATTCTACGAAGATCTTTATCGGTCAAACCGCATAACAACATACGTTGTTCCCTTTGTCATTGGTATGTTACTTGCCCGAGATTCGATCGTCGGTATCCAATACCTAGTTCAATCTCGTTACTGGCAAGTCTCTTTACTCGTTACGTAATGCATCATTCCGTAACTAACTCATTAGCTACATTGCTTGCAAGGCTTATAGTGATGTGCATTACCGAGAGGGCCCAGAGATACCTCTCCGACAATCGGAGTGACAAAACCTAATCTCGAAATATGCCAACCCAACATGTACCTTTGGAGACACCTGTAGTAGTCCTTTATAATCACCCAGTTACGTTGTGACGTTTGGTAGCACCCAAAGTGTTCCTCCGGTAAACGGGAGTTGCATAATCTCATAGTTACATGAACATGTATAAGTTATGAAGAAAGCAATAGCAGAATACTAAACGATCGTGTGCTAAGCTAACGGAATGGGTCATGTCAATCACATCATTCTCCTAATGATGTGATCCTGTTAATCAAATGAAAACTCATGTCTATGGTTAGGAAACATAACCATCTTCGATTCACGAGCTAGTCAAGTAGAGGCATACTAGTGACACTCTGTTTGTCTATGTATTCACACATGTATTATGTTTCCGGTTAATACAATTCTAGCATGAATAATAAACATTTATCATGATATAAGGAAATAAATAATAACTTTATTATTACCTCTAGGGCATATTTCCTTCACTAGATCATTAGCGGGCTCATCTGATGCCTCTTCTTCAGCTTCTTCCCGCATTGCCGGCTCAGCTTCTTCCCCCATTGTTGTATCATCGTATTTAGGGAACCCATGGCCAGGATAGCCGTCGTCGTCCTCTTCTTCTTCATTGTCTTCCATCATAACCCCTATTTCTCCGTGCTTGGTCCAAACATTATAGTGGGGCATGAAACCGGACTTAAATAGGTGGACGTGAATGGTTTTTTCTGTAGAGTAACTGTGACCATTCTTACAGCCAGCACATGGACAAGGCATAAAACCATCCGCCCACTTGTTTGCCTCAGTGGCCCGCAGAAAAGTATGCACGCCATTAATGAACTCGGGAGAGCATCGGTCATCATAAATCCATTGTCGGCTCATCTTCATTGCACAACACCAAATAGACCAAACTAATACAAGTTCATACATAAAGTTCATACATAAAGTTCATACATAAAGTTCATATACAACACTTAATTAAATGCAACATAAAAATAGCTCTCTAGCTAAAGAATTTAAATGCAACAACAAATGCGATGAAGATCGCAACTAAGGTAACAATTGATCCAACAGCATAATGATACCAAGCCACACTATCAATGACATATTTTCTAATCTTTCTAATCTTCAACCTCATTTTCTCCATCTTGATCTTGTGATCATCGACGACATCGGCAACATGCAACTCCAATTCCATCTTCTCCCCCTCAATTCTTTTCAATTTTTTTTTCAAATACTCGTTTTCTCTTTCAACTAAATTTAACCTCTCGACAATAGGGTCGGTTGGAATTTCCGGTTCACATACCTCCTAGATAAAAATATCTATGTCAACTTGATGGGCATAATTTGTCATAAACACAAAATGCAACAACTAGTTTTAAAAGAGAATATACCACATCCGAATCATAACAAGGACGAGGACCGACGGGGACGGATATCAAAACCATGGCACTATGTATAACAAACAACATACGGGTAAGATAATTATACGAGTAACTATATATCCAAATCACATAAACATCAACTTGGTAATGTAAAACATTCATGAACAAGAGCCTCACCATAAGGTGGTGCCGGCGACGGGACGGTGCGGGCGATCGACGGTGGTTACGACGGAGATTAGAATGCACTAAGTAAACCACACCTACATATGCAAACTAAGTGTTATTTTTGACCTCAAATTGCATATAAATCAAATACTAGCAAATATAATTATTCCTCCCAAATTAATCACTATACAAAGCATTGCAAGAGTTAATCTAGCAATGAGAGTTGAAAGGACAAAGTTGCTAACCTTTGTGATCATTTGAATGGATGGGGGCCTTCAAATCTTGACAAATTTTGGGCAAAATTTGTGAGGAGCTCGAGGAGAGAGGGGTAAGAACAGAGGAAGTGAGGGGAAAGGGGAAGAACAGAGTGGCTCGGGGGGACGAAGGGTTTATGTACGTCGACTTTTAGTACCGGTTCGTGCCACGAACCGGTACTAAAGGTGCTGGACGGGCCCCAGACTGACAACACCCTGCCACCACCCTCTTTAGTACCGGTTCGTGGCACGAACCGGTACTAATGAGAACGGCCGGCTAGCCGTTGGAACCGGCACTAATGGACACATTAGTGCCGGCTCAAAACCAAACTGGCACTAATGTGTCTCATATTAGGTCCTTTTTCTACTAGTGTGAATTGCCTCACCTTATGATCCCCAAAATGGACAAGTGTAATCCAAATCAAAAAATCAAGATGATTTTGCGAAAGAAGGTGAACATGTCAAGAAAATATTGGTCATTAGGATAGGCTTAGGATTGCATTGAAAATTCCTATGGGAATGCAACCCTATCAAACAGTTTTGGGTAAATCATGTCATTTTTTATTGGAACTAAGCCATCAAGCTTTTTCGGCCATTAAGTATTTGAGCTATGAGTTAAAATTTGGGATTAGAAACACTTACATGATAGTCATGTCTTAGATGAGTAGAGAAATGAGCTTAAGAGAGTGCCACACCTTTCAAATGATATGGTTCAGCCAATTTTGTGTGATTTATTAGATGTGAATTAACCATTTGTCCTCCCTGAGCATTTTTCATTGTCTTCCCAAGCCGACCCTTCTTCCTCCTTTCTGTTTCGCCCTGCCTCGCCTCCGGCAAGCTCTTGTTGGGCCTCACTAGAGATCCCATGCCTCGCTACTGGTCGATGTGACATCCTAGTCTCCGGCTCAGGCTCCATCTAATCCTAGAATGAAAATGCCTCCACACTCACACTCTCAAGCTCTCGGACTCAACTCCATTAGTGACGTTGTGGCCAGTCGCATCATGGTCGTCTCTAGCTCGCTCTAGGCCTTGGAGCCCCGCGTTGTTCCTCTCTATCTATTCCAAAATGAGAGAACTTCATATTACAACCTCGAACTACCACTGAATTCTAATATACAACCCCAAACTACAAAACCTTCTAGTTTAAAACCTTCGACATACAAAACCAAAGAAGAAACAACCATGGACTAGTTTTTGACTGGTCAACAACCCAATTAGCCGCCACATTACCCACCTTGACCCACTTAACCCTGAATTGGACTTTTTTCATACCATTTTCTTTTCCAGTTCGACAAATCTTGTTGAAACTTTCCCCGATTTAATATAAGGGTAGTGTTGTTTTTGAGTTTTTTTTTCAAATTTTCTAGAATTTTTTTGCCAAAGAAGAAAGGACCAACTAATCTAATCTATTTCCCTGAAAGAAAAACTAATCTACTCTATGAACCAAGTGACCGATAACAGAAACTTTTAAAAAATCAAGTAAAATATAATTATACCAGAAAATTAACGTACCATAAACCTCACTTTGCCAATCGCATTTAAAGAAAAAAGAATTAGGCAATAGACATTACTATTACTACCACCAGGAAAAGAAAAACACGGAAACGATCAAAGATAGTCTTGCGCTGAGATTTGCGTTGGACAGAAAATTTAACTGAGTGCCAATTGAAATTGGCCGACTGAAATTAAGGAAAAATAAAACAAGGAACATCCCTTCATGGTATATAGTATGTACGGTAGAGAAACCACTCTGATATCATGGTTGAGCATATATATACTCCTATATAAGGTTTACGCACTGATTCTTGGAAGAAGAAGAAACTGACAAGGTGAAGAATCAACTTGTGATTGGATGGTTAAGAGGATGGTTGTATCCTATCCCACGAGTGATCAAAATTTTAGCTTGACACATGTGTGTCTTGTTAAGGACGAAATATTCTTTCAATGATTTCGTCAATAACGAGGAGCCTATGGTGACATCCTTAATTTGAAGACCCACTAACTCAGCCTCTTAGAGCTGCTCATAAGGGTCAGATGTGCATGCATATGACCGCGACCTTGGACGCTTTCCCCTCTCCCGCTACACTAGAGGCGAATTTCTGAACCCGCTCGGCAAATCCACCTCACCGCCGGCGAAGCGCCAGTTCCCTCTTCCTCCGCCGGCCGCTCCGACGGCGGGGGATGGGGGAACCTCGTTTCTCGGTGTGTATATAGCGTAGGCTCTGCTAGTGTGGAGCTCGGTGTAGCTTCACGGCGGAGCACCTCCTTCCTTGCGCTCGCGGTCCTCGGTGGCCGCCTTGGGTGTTTATCCCCGCACTGGAGTTCAACGCAGCGGCTGCAGATCGAGATCTTGAAGCGACTGGTGTTCAAGCAAGACAGCGTTGCGGCCGGAGGAGCAGGATGGAGGCTCTCCGGAGTTCGAGGACCAACGACTTCCCGTCCGCCAGGGGACATCTTCTGATCCATGGCTCGTGTGAACATGCGGCGGCGGCGTGGCATCGGAACTTGCTGTTCCTCGGTTTCGCTTTATAAGGGGACTTAGTTGTAATTTGTATCTTTACGAAGGTCCTTTCTGTAAAATCTTTGCTTTAATATATCAGTGGTTTCCGGCAAAAAAAAAAGATGTGCATGCATAGGATTATACGAGTGAATGTACGTGCTTATATTTGAGCCTTTGTAAGTTGTTTTAAAAAATCTGCAAAGTATCACAGGTTACATGTGGTAAGCAATGCAAACGATTAGAAAAAAACTGCAAAGGAAAATTAAAACTTTGCCAGTGCACGTGAGAAGTTCTTCGTAGTGGGTCTCGCTGTGATTATATATAGGGATGCCCAACCGGCCTCCACCCCAAGCCACACCACAGTACCCCAACACCACATCAAAATGGACGGCGGCGGTGTGCAGATCATCTCCCGGCGTATGGTCCGGCCGGAGTATGATGAAAAGAGGGAGCCTGAGACCACCGTCCACCTCACGCCATGGGACCTGCAGCGGATCACCGTGGACTACGCCCAGAGGGGCGTCGTCCTGCCCAAGCCTCCGCCCGGCGTGCTCCCACACCTCGCGTCCTCCTTTGCACGCACCTTGGGCCGCTTCTACCCCCTCGCCGGCCGCCTGACCGTCTCCGAGTCCAACGGACCGGGCCTCACCATCTCGCTCCGTTGCAGCGACCAGGGCGCCGAGTTCGTCCACGCCGTGGTGCCCGGGGTCACCATCGCCGACATCACCGGCACGCTCTGCATCCCGCGAGTGGTCTGGTCCCTGTTCCCTCTCAACGGGGTGGTCGGCACGGACGCCGTCGTGGACCCCAGCCTGCCCGTCCTGGCGGCGCAGGTCACCGAGCTCGCCGACGGCCTCGTCGTCGCCATGTCGCTCAACCATGCCGCCGCCGACGGCACCACGTTCTGGGACGTGTTCAACACGTGGTCGGAGATCAGCCGCAACGGAGGCACCTCACTGTCCACGTCCACGTTGCCACTGCCCCTGCACAAGAGGTGGTTCCTTGAGGGCTGCACCGTGCCGATCCCGCTCCCCTTTGCCAAGGTGGAGGACATGTCCAGGAAGCCGGAGTACCCGCCGGTGAAGGAATGCTCGCTCCGTTTCTCGCCGGAGAGCGTGAGGAAGCTGAAGGCGAAAGCGAACGACGAGATGGCGGTCGGCACAGGAGCCACCATCTCCTCGCTCCAGGCCGTGCTGGCGCACCTGTGGCGGGCCACGTGCCGTGCCCGGGGGCTCGCGCCGGAGCAGGAGACGACGTGCTCGCTCGCCGTCGGATGCCGGACGCGCCTGAAGGGCATGCCGCAGGTCTATGTGGGCAACGCGGTAGCGGGCGCCGTCGGCAGGGCTGCCGTGGGCGAGATCCTGGGCGACGGCCGGCTGGGCTGGGCGGCGTTGCTCCTGAACCGGGCCGTGGCTGCGGTGTACGAGGCGAGCGTGAGGGAGGAGCTCGCGGCGTGGCCTGGAAACCCGAGCTTCAAGTACCTGGCCGGCGGCGGCGCGGCGATCATGGCCACGGGGTCGCCGCGGTTCGACGTGTACGGCAACGACTTCGGATGGGGCAGGCCGGTGGCCGTCCGCAGCGGCCCCGCGAACAAGGTGGACGGGATGGTCACGGTTTACGGTGACGGCGGAGGGAGCGGGGGCCTGGAGCTGCAGGTGTGCCTCGCCCCTGAGGTGCTCGACAGGCTCGTCGCCGACGAAGAGCTTCTGACCTCGTACAGTACGTCGGTCTAGGATGATCCTGGACGACGCGCCATGAAAAGTTACCATGCATTTCCTCTTTAATTTATTTGGGAATAAAAATCCTGATGCCCAGTCTCATTTTAAGGTTTCACTTTTGAGCCTGTCACGTCTGCTGCATAATCATAAAGTTGGGGTGGACTGTAAAATTCTTTTGTTTTTCATATGAAACTCAAACAAAAGAAAAAAAATTCTTATTTATAATAAGAATTCATATTCCTTTAACCCAAATGAATGAGTGGTGTAACCGTAATAAGAATTCATATTCCTTCATATATTTTTCCTATGAAAAAATACCCTCATGACAGATTCATCAGATTGTATGGACTCCACTAGCCTGTTGTGAAAAATGTTCACGTCATCGACCAACAAGTTACTCTCATGGATTGTATCTAAATTACCTAATATTAGATGGGAAAATAAATATGACTGAGTTCTAGAACTCGTCTATCTGAGTTTTAGTTATGTCTCATTGGCCTTTATAGCCATTAGATATGATGCAATAAGATGCGTGTGTGCTGACATGGGTTGTATCTGTTTTTGTTTTCTAGTTGAATGAGACTAAATTATATCTCTCCCAAACGAGTTTCAAGTAGACATTATGATACCTCACTTGCTATGTCAGTTTCATGCCTAGCTGACAATAATAATTATGTTGCCAAGATTTAGTGTTTGTAAGGTTCTAAAATAGCTAAACCGCTCGTACCAAACGGTTAGAGCATAGAAACGGCTACAATTCTATCTCGAACCGCCACACTTTGTTCCTGGATGCCAGAGGCGACATTTCCTGCCTTTCTTGGATCGCCGGTGAGGCGCTGATCTCTGCCCTTCTCCGCCCACTGCTCCGGCGGCTGAAGGAGAGGGGTCGGCTACTGCTTCTCTTCTTGTTGTTCCTTCGATTTAGGTCATCGTCTTCATCTAGCACTGTCAGTTTGGTGAGGTTGATGCTGCGTCGAATAAGGTAATCTTGGTCTCTTCCTCACCACGGCGGCATTCTTTCCGGTGACGTAGCTGATTCGATGGTCTTGCCTGCTTGCTGTTCGTTCGGACAGGTAAGCCATATGTTTCCCGTGTCTGGTGGTTGTCGTCTCTCATGGCGACGCCGACAAGTGGGGCAAAATTGATGCTGGTACAAGGTTGGTGGCCCGATGGTGGTACATTTGGCGTTCATCTTCAACATTAGTGACGGATCACGTCAGATTTAGATCCAGGCCAGCGCAGGGAACATCCTCGGACGACACGCCACATCATCAAGCGCCTGTTCTGCAGGTCAGGCCTTCGGCTGATAACGCCTACAAGGCTATGACACTGACCTGGATTTTGGTTTGCTGGTGCCCCACCTCTTCCATCATTGTGCGTCTCGACGACGTTGACAGTCGATGAAGATTTCAGATTTGATTATTTACAGGGGCTTCAATAGAATTATTTGTAATATTCTTTTATGTGAGGTCTTTTCTTGCAAAGTTCACTCGACATCTGTCATCTCTCGATTGCTTTGATAGTTTTTGCATGTGTGTGTGCAATTATACTCCGTTTTACTGATTAATATAATATGTGTGGTTCGAAAAAGGTTAAAGCAGGATGATTAAACAAAGCCTGGTGCTAAGCCTATAGAAAGTACACGTTGGTAAGTAAGAGAAGCACCAGCTAATTAAATAGTCACATTGTGTCAAGCCCCGATGAGATATCGGTACGTGGAGCAATCTCATCTACTAACTTGAGATGATTAAATAATTAACTTGAGATGCCGATGAGATCTGGAAGCGCAGATTAGTTTTCATGTCCAATCGCGACGTGGCTCGCTCATGGTTGATGGATGCGCTCGCCGGCCAACGGGACGACGTGTGTGCATGCATGCGTGCGTGCATTTTCTCTTTTGGGACAAAAAAAAAAATCAAGTATCTGTGGCTCCGGTTCATACACCCTACCAAACACTTTCTTAGTGCATCGGATGGTGCCGGCGGTGCATCTCATCATGTCTCAATGCTTCTTTGTCTGTTTGACATCTCGGCCGACCAACAAATTTCATTGACAGACTCGTTAGATGTACGACCATATTTTTGCAGAGTAAATAACATGTGAATGAGGAAAAAAGAAAACTAGGTGGATAGATGGAGTTCCGCCAGAAATGCTAGGAGGAGAACCCGCACCACCAATGTATCAACACTGCTTGATTTCAGGGTTAGATGCAAGAATCCAAATAACAACTTGCAACATTTTAACTAGTGATTTCAATAGAAACTTGGTAAACGTTCTGGTAAGAATCTGCAAACATTGTGCATATCTGAACTCCGAACTTGTTTCTTTAAATGAGCATCTGTTTTGTGTGCCGTACCATTTATGAAGCGACGAGGTAGTCAATATTTTCCATGCTAAGTATTTTTTACTCGTGACGAGAGTTTATTAACTTGTCAAATTGGATGGAGGCTGAAAACAAGGATGTCCAGTCCTGAATTATTTATAAAAACGCTCACTTGAAAAGTTAACAGCTAGCAGGAACATCTGAATTCGGTTAGTCATAATTTGTATTGGTATGATGGAATGAGATTTATTTTTTGCATGGGAATCGCCACTAACGTGTTTAGCATGAAAGATGGTGAAAATTGTGTAGTAAACAGTTGACAGGAAAAGTACACCTCTCAAAGTTCAATTATCTCTATTTTAGCTACGAACTCTGGCACATGTGCAAATCTCTGCTTCCCTCTTCGAAGGACTTTCTTTTACTTTTTTGTTATTTCAATTTTTATTGTTGAATCATCGCATTCTCATTCAAGCACCAACCTTGAGAGTGATATTGTCATTCTTAGTTTAACATGCATTGGGTCTAATTAATGTTGGGTGTGAGTATGGCTGAATGTTTTTTCTATCCTGAGTTATAATGTTTAGTCGTTGTTTACTCCAGAGATGCTTTGCATTTAAGTGTTGTGATCTCAGAAAGGCTAGCAGATACATTCTATCATATCGTATCATGATTATTTTGACAAAATGTTGGTATTTGAGATAGAGTATTATTGCTCGCTAGTTGATTACGTCAGTGATATGAGTAAACATGATTTTTAAGTGTTATCATATATCGGATTAGTTCATAATCTTGGCTGAAAACTTGATTACCAGCTATACAACAACAAAGGCAAATGAGTCTGTAAAAGTTCTTGTTTATCACTTTCAGTTTCTCAAGTGAATTGCTTGAGGACAAGCAATGAATTAAGTTTGGGAAGTTGATACATCTCCAATGTATCTACTTTTTCAAACACTTTGGCTCTTACTTTGGACTCTAATTTACATAATTTGAATGAAACTAACCCGGACTCACGACGTTTTCAGCACAACTATCTTGGTGTTGTTTTTTTTGCAGAAATAAAAATTTTCGAAATTAGACGAAACTTCACGGTGATTCTTTCTCGAATAAATAAAAAGTACTGGATCAAAGAAGTACAGTAGAAAAGCCACCGTGGGGCCACAAGCCAGGATGGCGCACCTTCCCTTGGGTACGCCTAGGTGGCTTTTGGGCCCCAAAGACCTCCATCTCACCTAATTCCAACCCTATATATTTCGTCTCCCCAAGAAAAAATCAGATAGAAAGAGTCCTGAATTATTTATAGAAACGCTCACTTGAAAAGTTAAAAGCCGGCAGGAACCTCTGAATTCGGTTAGTCATGATTTGTATTGGTATGATGGAATGGGATTTTTTTTGCATGGGAATCGCCACTAACGTGTTTAGCATGAAAGATAGTGAAAAATTTGTCATAAACCGTTGACAGGAAAAGTACACCTCTCTTTTAGCTATGAACTCTGCCACATCTGCAAATCTCCGCTTCTCTCTTCGAAGGAGTTTCTTTTACTTTTTTGTTATTTCAATTTTTATTGTTGAATCATCGCATTCTCATTCAAGCACCAACCTTGAGAGTGTTATTGTCATTCTTAGTTTAACATGCATTGAGTCTAATTAATGTTGGGTGTGAGCATGGCTGAATGTTTTTTCTATCCTGAGTTATAATGTTTAGTCGTTGTTTATACTTCAGAGATGTTTTGCATTTAAGTGTTGTGATCTTAGAAAGGCTAGTGAGATACACTCTATCATATCGTATCATGATTATTTTGACAAAATCTTGGTATTTGAGATAGAGTATTATTGCTCGCTAGTTGATTACGTCAGTGATATGAGTATACATGGTTTTTAAGTGTTATCATGTATCTGATTAGTTCATAATCTTGACTGAAAAACTTGATTGCCAGCTAAGCTTATATACAACAACAAAGGCAAATGAGTTTGTAAAAGTTTTTGTTTATCACTTTCAGTTTGTGAAGTGAATTGCTTGAGGACAAGCAATGAATGAATTAAGTTTGGAAAGTTGATACATCTCCAATGTATCTGCTTTTTCAAACACATTTGCTCTTGCTTTGCACTCTAATTTACATAATTTGAATGAAACTAACCAGGACTCACGACGTTTTCAGCACAATTATTTTGGTGCTGTTTTTGTGCAGAAATAAAAGTTTTCGAAATTAGGCGAAACTTCGGTGATTCTTTCTCGAATAAATAAAAAAGTACAAGATCAAAAAAGTACGAGAGAAAAGCCACCATGGGGCCACAAGCCAGGAGGGCGCGCCTTCCCTCGGGTACGCCTAGGTGGCTTTTGGGCCCCAAAGACCTCAATCTCACCTAATTCCAACCCTATATATTTCGTCTCCCCAAGAAAAAATCAGATAGAAAGTTTCATACCATTTTATGATACAGAGCCGCCGCCACCTCCTGTTCTTTGTCGGGAGCGCTAATCTGGAGACTGTTCGGGGCTCTGGAGAGAGGGAATCGTCGTTGCCGTCATAAACAAATCTTCTCCATCAACAGTCTCATGATGTTCACCATCATTAGGGCATCTGCAACGGCAAACCGCAAATTTTCTCCCGCATCCGTCCACG
>NC_041383.1:818377518-818381769 GCF_002162155.2 Triticum dicoccoides | reverse complement strand
ACCGTAGCCATATACATCTGGCCGCCTTGTTGCGGTTGAGCACTCGATGACCCTTGATCGAGCCCTTGAAGTTGAGAACATGCTCCTCTGCACGCTTCACATCTTCAAGGACTGCCCGCATCATCGCCGTCTCACCGGAGTACTCCTCCTCGTTTAACGAGCCATCGGACGACTCAACATACTGCTCGCATATGTACTCCAAATCATAATCCATCGCTAGAAAGATGAGGGGACAACTGTTTTTAGCTCCGGTGATTCATTGAACAGTTGTTGGGCATGATGAGAATAGCACTAGTGGATGGTACCTGGCGGGGCGGCCGGAGGATGGGGCTTGAAAGGAGATGGAGGAGAAGCGGGGTGGAGGCCTACTGGAGCACCGGAGGTGACGGAGACGCAGATTTTTGGCATTGGTGTGGTGTGGTGGCCGGGGTGGAGCGGCGGCGGGGCAAGAGAGAAAGAAGGATGAGAGAAAATGGGGAGGATGGAGTCGCGGGGTCCGGGAAGGATTTTGGGTGGGCCAAGGGTGTCAGATTCCTATGTTTCGCGTGTCCGGACTCCCGCAAAGCTTCCCCACTTTTGTCTCTATTTTGCAGGGAAATCACATCCGGACCGCCATGTCATTGGAAATTTGGGTAAAAACAAGGAAACTGAGAGCAGTTGCACAAAACACTCCAGTGCATTCATACTCAACTCATTAATAGCTACAATGACCTTGTACGGCAAAATTTCCAGAGATTTCATCATCAACCTTGTTAGAACATTTGTTCCTACGACGCCGAAGCTCAGGGAGACGATGGGGTGGCAGTGTTTACCTGCGAAGCTCAGGGAGACAAATAGGAAGAGGTGGAAGAGTGACGCTGCTCAAGGAGGATGGGAGGAGCGTCCGAGGGTGCTGGAGCAGGGCCGGACAAGGGCATAAGTACGGCGGCATCGGGATACAGGGACCTACAAGGGCATAAGCCGAGTTGGAGATGCTGCGGAGATGACGGCGGAGGTAGCACGCACTATGAGGCAGAGGCAATTCGACCGCACAAGGGGAAGGCCCCGGAGCGGCGGCCAGAGTCGGGGTGGCGGACGAGAGCTCCTTGTTATGCCCGTGCGTCAACTCTTTTTCTTTGTGGCGCGCTGATTAGCCAGGTCGCGAGTCGTCAGATCTGCCACATCAAGCGGCCAAGCGAGTCTCCACCATTACAACATAGGTCTTGTTGGAGAATTATTTTTGCAACAAAGGATTTGTTGCAGATTTGTTTTTGCAATAACTGTTTTGTTGCAAAAAAAATCCAACTGATGTTTTCTTGTAAAAAATTTCTTTGAACTGAGGTCTTGTTGCAGAAATTCCACCGAGAGAGGAGTCGTTTCAAAATATAGACCCGTCGTAGACCATTGAAACACCACATATGTTTCAGAAGCATAGCCCCTGTTGCAGAAGCGCGTTCGAAGAAGGATGCTATGAGGGCCCTCATGTGGACGCGTGTCATGTAGGGAAGATGGCGGATGCAGCCGCTCCGATGCGCCGTGTGATGGTAAGCGTTCTCCATTTTTAGTCAAACAACGAAATTTGTTTCATCGTATCAAAGCTTACATGGATATACAAGTTGTGAGGGCATCTCCAACGCTGACCCGCAAATTCCCTCCAGCATCTGTCCGTGGTTTGGGATTCGGTCCATGGATGTGGATGTGGGAGGGAGCCATTCAACACTGCCCACATACATTTCAAACACAGTTAACTAAACCGGATGAAATTCATGCAAAAACTTTGGATTTCATTAAAGTTCGAATATAATTACATAAAAGGGATGATATTTCAACCATTTAACTAAAAACTATAAAAAACCAAAACTTTATATCAGACGACCACCTCGTACACATGGTCGCCCTGTGCTGCCACACCACCGTCGTTGTCCGTGCCGCCGCCGCTGTCGCCGTCGTCATTGTCGTCACTATAGCGGTGGAAGGGCGCCGGAGGGCCGCGGCAACCTTGTCTGGTGGCTGCTTTCCGCTCGTGGAGGAGCTGCTCCACCACCTGTTGAGCGGTGCGAAGGGCCACCTTGGCCCCTTGCCCCTGCCGGGTTTGGAGGAGCTGTCACTAAGCGACCACTCCTCACCAATCTTGGCAAGCTCGCCATCAAGATAGCGGCAGCGCCTGAAGGTCGTCTCCATGGTGGTGACGGAGCGGTCGAGTGCCCATGCCGCGGCAAGGTCCGGGTCATTGCGAACCTATTCCGACACAAAGGTCGCTCTTGGCGAACGCAGAGTGATGACCAGCATTATGTGGGCCTCACCACACGCTCCTCAGAAATGACATCCCTCGAGTTTGAGGCCCAGCGGTAACCACCTCCTCTGAGGTAGTGGATGACGCGGCCATGCACCTTCGTGACCGCCGGCGGCAACTCCTCCTTGATCGGGCGGCAGTTGTGGCATGGCAGCGACAACTACTCGCCAATGCAAGTGTGTTGGTTGTGCAGTGGAGGCGGCGCCGGCTTGTCCTTGACGCGGCGGAGGTTCTAGGGCAGATGCATGCTCATCCTTCACGCGGCCTCTGATATGGAGGCCGCAGTTGCACATCGGGGACGCGGAATCGTCCTTCGCCCATTAGAGTAGGGATGCTGGCTCCCGCTTCATTCGGACGCGCATCATGGATAGTGGCTCCTTCACGCGAGTGGGTGATGGTGGCTCCGGGCCCATCTGACGAAGCGAGCGCTCCATCATAATCTCCACCTAACAGACAAATTTTTCATCCGTCAGAGCCGGCTCCACGAGAAGACGGGACCACTGTTGTGATTGCTGGTCTTCCTCGTCATCGAAGGAGATGACTATCGCCTCCTTACCAGAGGAGCCCGCCGCTGTGGATGCATATGGGCCCGGAGAGCGAGGGTGGCGGCGCCACGATCCTCCTAAAAAGGAACTTCCACTGCCTCCACCGTGGAGCATTTCCGCTGAGCTTGGGGGGAGGGAGTGAGGCTCAGTGCTTCACCGGCGTACAACTTAAATAGCCACGGATAGCCCAGGCGCAGGGCCAGTCAGCCCGCTTCAATGTGGCGTAGCGGCCGGAGTTTGTTTCTCGGGACGCAACATAACTGTGTCGGGTCTACTAGAAAAGGACGGTCCACACTAACATAATTGTGTCGAGTCTACTAGAAAAGGACAGTACACGATACCGTGAGAAGGCGAGGACAAGCGCTCTTGTGAAATTTTAGTTTTGCAATGGCTAGGATGTGACAAAAATAGACAACAAAGCATAAATCTCACATACAATAGGTGTGTTGTGAGTGCAACATGGCATAAGACAGGTGCAATGGATACGGAAGATGCGAGGACAACAGATAATCATCAAGCACAAACTCGGTATGCCTCTTGACATGGACATACATTGCACCAAAATAACAAATTTGACTACCAAAGCACTGATTTAACATAACAAAAGTGAAGAGCACCGCTCTTAAGATGCAGTCAACAGTAGCTCCCTTGTTCCGGCTCACCTCCACCCTCTGTAAAATCAAGGATCAAAATACAGTACTAGCATTAGAGAACACAGTAATAGCAGTAGAAAAAGCAGAAACAACATTTTTTTCCCAATCCAAAATAAAATACATTCATATGACTTGAGTACTATGCATTCAACATTTGATCACGATAAACTCAATCAAAAACAGGAACAAAAAGCAGCAGAGTATGTTGATCCCCACTACACCACTTAAAGAAGCCATAAGATTCTTGACAAAGAAACAAAGATTCAATGGTGACGAATTTACCATTAGTTATCCTCATTTTGCTTTTTACTAGTTCGGAGAACAGAGTTATAAAAGAACGATATATTAGTGCACATGGTAAAGATATTTATAGCATTTTCAGAGGTATGTGAATAGACCTTATCAGTACGACCAGTTACACTAGTAGAAAAAGGACCTAATGTGAGACACATTAGTGCCGGTTCGATTTTGGCCCGGTACTAATGGTACCATTAGTGCCGGTTTGAACGGCTATGCATTAATGCCGGTTCGTGGCGTTCGTTTTGAACCTTTAGTACCGGTTCGTGTCACGAACCGGTACTAAAGGGGTGGTGGCAGGCTGACGTCAGGCCGGGGCCCCGTGATCACCTTTAGTACCGGTTCATGGCACAAACCGGTACTGAAGGGCTAACCTTTACTACCGGTTCGTGCCACGAACCGGTACTAAAGGGGTTTGACCTACAGTACCGGTTCGTGGCACAAACCGGTACTAAAGGGCAATTTTCAATCTCTACCCCCCCCC
>NC_041383.1:818374090-818377395 GCF_002162155.2 Triticum dicoccoides | reverse complement strand
TTCAGTTTTGAAAAATACAAAAGAAAATGATAAAAAATCAAAAAATAAGATTCTTCGAGATGTAGTTATATTACTACATCTACTAGTTAGGAAAATTAAAAAAATAAAATTTGGACATGTTTTGCAAAAAGTGTAGGAAAAATGTAAAACGGCTATAACTTTTGCATACCTGAAAATGGCATAAGATTATACTCGAAGAAACACTTACAACTAGTACGGAGCAGAAGAGCTTTTGTAATATGTTCTGCTTCTTCACGAAGGTGAACAAAGTCTCCTTCAATCACAAAGAGCTGCAGTAGTGTTAGGTATATCAGTAACAGGTATTGTACATTGTACATAGAGCGACTAAATTGCTATTATTAGAGAAATAAACCTCTTGATGCTCAGCCAAAAAATCATCTAGTTTCCCATAATCCTTCCGATAGTCACGCCAATGAAGCGGGGCCAACATTTTTCCAAGCCTATTTGGCAGCTGTAAAAATATGTACGTCAGTCAGAAAATGATCTGCTACTCAAACAAAAAATACAATTCCCATAACAGGCAACTCACAGTTGAACTAATCTTGGTTTGGCTACTGTGACTAGCAGAAACTGCACGAACAATGCATGCAAGAAGAGATCTCTTGTCTAGAAGGGCAGGGTGCTTTGGTATGCGCTGACCACAGTCCGGTGTAAGCATGTCAGCCTGATTCACAATATTAGGCTTGTACCCAACTGAAATACTGTTCAAGAGGTTCTGGGTAGTTGATATGGTACAATATGAAGCTTTCCTCTGAGTATTAGATGGAGATCGAACTTATAAAATACTCCCGCTGTAAATTTTTATAAGACGTTTTAGGTCACTACTACGTAAATATAAAACAGGAACCTTAAATTCCTTTCCTATCTTGATATTACCTTCTAATGTGAATTAATCCAGAAAGCACACTTGTAGAACGTTATTGTTGTGGCTCCATATGGGATAGATCAACAAGTAGTGAAGATAGTTGGTTTCATCGCCCTGATTTGGCTGGGATGGCTGATAAAGTGATAGTTGGTTTCATCCAATGTTTGGTAGTCATTTTGTGATTTCCAGAAAACTTATTTCGCAATTACAGCCCCAATATCAGTGAACTAAATTACCTGTTTATTCCTTCTGCCCAGAAAACAAAAATAATTACTCCCAGTAGTGAAGATAGATCAACAAGTAGGGTAGAAACACTATTCCCCTGCTCGCTTCAGAATATTACGCTTTACACATTTAATGTTCATTTGTGAATGTTTGGATGTTGACATTCATGAAGAAATTGCTCCCACAAACTCTTTCGATTGCCCGTTGACAAAAACAACAAATCTAATGTGCAAGAATCTCAACATGCAAGAAAATCTCCAGGCAGAGAAAAGAACATGGAGAAGTCTTGTCATTAAAAATGACGTATTGGAACAGGACATTATTGCAGTACAGTCATTTTAAGTGACGGGCATGTTAACTATTGCTAGAATGTTATATCCACCTGTCCCATATGGCCATATTCAATGTAGGAGATTGCCATGTTAGTGGTTTGAAAATGAGATAGTTACACATTGAGATTGCTCAAACTAGGATACTGTATTATGTAAGCTCGGTACAAATGTATTATGCATCAGCATTTAATATAACGGAGTCCTAAAAATGTAGAGTACAAATACAATGAAAAACGAGGACAGCAGAATATCTGCTCCTCTAATGCAAGAACCTGGTTGTCTTTTTCTGACAGGTGTTCTCGGATACCAAGAACTGGTTTAAGGTGATGGGCTCTTTCAACTTCAGAATTATCACTTTCCCTTCTGCATCAAATAAACAACACATCAAGCATATGTTTCAGGTACTAGAATGAATATTTTTACTAAGCCGGCGAAAAAGAAAAGCCTAGAGACTGATTTACAGTACTATATTTAGGTCATGCATGATATTAATATATGACATCTGGGGAAAGGGATATAAGGAGGTAGAATGACACAACAGCAGCCATTGAGTATCTTAGAGCATCTCCAGCCATTCGGCCCCTGGGGAAAGGGATATAAGGAGGTAGAACGACACAAAAGAGCGGCCTGGGGGTGAACCGTCGCTAAATTGGCCCCTGGGGTTCGGTTCGATCCCAGTCATCGGCCCACGATTGCCGTGGGTTCGGCGAAGTTCCTTTCAAATTTTTGCAAACTCGGTGATACTTCATTGAAATTCGTACAAAAACATAAAAACATGCAAAAACTACGCCTAACTTAAAAAACAAACTAAAAAGCCTAGTCGCCGCCGTCGCCGCCGCCGTCGTTTACATGCCCAGAAGCCTGTAGAAGCAGGTGTAGTCGCCGCCGTCGCCGTCATCGTCACGCGCCTCGCCTACGACGTCCCTGCTGCAGCCCTGGCCGGGGTCGCCGACACGTGGCGGGGCGCTTGACGGCCTGGCCTCGCCCTCCTCGTCGCTGTCGAGGACGCGACGCACCTGCTCCCGGACGTAGTCCTCCTTCGCCCATTTGAGGGCGGACTCGTCGTTGGGGGCCACCATGTCGACGTGCTCCGGCTTCACGGGGAGCAACCCTGGTTCGGGCTTCGGCCAGACCAGGTATAGGGAGCGCCTCGCCGGTGCCGGGCCAGGAGCTGTCGCGGCGGCGAGCGAAGGAGGGCCGCGACAGCTCCTGGACGACCCCGGCTACATCCGCCTCAGCGTCCAGGAGCTGTCGCAGCGGCGAGAGAAGGAAGGCCGCGGCGGGTACTCGAGGCGCGGCACGTTGCCGGTCTCGATGTCGTCGAGGACAGCCTCGAGGGTGCGGCCGGGCATGCCCCACCACTCGCTCCGCCCTTCGGTGTTCAGGCGGCCCCGGGGGATGATGCCGTTGACGGAGGCGATCTGCTCCTCGCGGCAGCGCTCGAAGAACATCATCCTCAGCGTTTCGCTGTTGGGTGCGTACCTCGGCTGGTTCCGCTGCTCCTCCGTCAGGGAGGAGCGGATGCGGCTGGGAGGCGGCATGCGGGACGACGCGTGGCGAGAGCGGGCGGGACGTGCGTTGGCGGCGCCTTCACTGCGCCGCCGGTGAGGCATCAATGGAGGCTGACCGGCGCGGCAGCCTTGGCATTGATTCCCGCGGGAACTTAGGCGATGAGGGCGACAGAGCGGCATTTCGCTGACTTGGCGGGCCCGCGGCGCTTTCGCGCCAAAACAGCTCGCCCCGGCGCCCCCGGGCGCCCCCGAGCATGCCGGGTTCGGCCTGGGTCTGCCGGCACTAACTTCAGCCCAAACCGGCGAAAAACGGGCTCTTGGGGGCGCGACTGGGCCGATTTTCGGCGCCGG
>NC_041383.1:818370126-818373710 GCF_002162155.2 Triticum dicoccoides | reverse complement strand
GGGGCGCGGCTGGAGATGCTCTTAGTACATAGTCCACAGCTCTGGATATTACTATGAACTTTAAGTTCTTCACTACTTTATCTAACTTTTGAAATCAAGTTTCATGTTTCATGCGAAAGATTCAAAAGGCAAAAATGGTACCTGGAATTTGCTAGACCCTTGGTCTTCTGTTCTCTAATAAGATCCTGGTTTGCGCACAAATGTCAACAAGAAATAACGACCATGGTTGAGATAATTAGGATTCACTGTGAATAATACAGATCATAAGAATGAAGAGCTCTGACTGTTTGATGATCAATCATCAGAGCATCCAATTTCCCATTGTTGTCACCCAGCTCAAGGTTCTTCCCTTCATGACATTGTTCCTGTTCAATCAAGATGTCATTATTGCAGTGCAATCATTTTACGAGACAGACAAGTTAACTATTACTAGAATGTCATATTCATCTGTCCCATATTCAATGCATGAGACTGTCATGTTAGTGGTTAGAAAATGAGATGGATACACATTGAGATTGGCAAAATAGAATACTGCACTATGTAAGCTCGGTAAAAATGTATCAGCATTCAATTTAATGGAATCCTAAGCACATAAAAATGTAGAATACGAATACAATGGAATACGAGGACAGTAGAATACCTGCTCCTCTGGTGCAAGAACCTGGTTTTCTTTTTCTGACAGGTGTTCTCGGATACCAAGAATTGGTTTCAGGTGATGGGCTCTTTCAACTGCAGAATTATCACTTTCCCCTCTGCACCAAATAACAACACATCATGCATATGTTTCAGGTATGAGGACGAATACTGTTACTAAACCTGTGAAAAAGAAAAGCCTAGACCCTGATTTCAAATAATTAGAAGGTCCGTAAAAACATTTCTTGTACATGCATGATATTAATATGATCTGGTGATTCATCTAGTCAGAAAGGGATATATATAGCGAGGTAGAATGACACAGCAGCCATCGAGCATCTTATAATTTCAGTACATAATCCACACCTCTGGATATTACTAAAAACTTAAGTACAGATTCACTTCTCTAACTTGAGAAATCACGTTTCATGTTTCATGCGAAAGATCCAAAAGGCGAAAACGGTACCTCGAATTTGCTAGGCCGTTGGTCTGTTCTTCTCTAAGAAGATCCTGGTTTGCCCACAAATGCCAACAAGAAATAAAGATAGGGTTGAGATAATTAGGATTCATTGTGAATAGTGCAGATAATAAGAGCAAAGAGCTCTGACCATTTGAGGAGCAATCATCCGAGCATCGAATTCCCCATTGTTGTCACCCAGGCCAAGGACGCTCCTCCCTTCATGACGTGGTTCCTGTTCAATCTGGATGTCAGTTTTGTTTTAGACTAAACAAGGGAAAGACCAACTGCATGTCGATTGTAACAATTGAAGCTAACAAAAGGCAGCGAGCAGTTGAAATCACACCATAAGAGCATATCTGAAGCTACCATGCATCCTATCAATGTACCAAGATTCATAACTACCATTCAACAGTTTACTTATGTTAACGCTTGTTGTTAAATCTCCTAATCGGCTGCCGTAGATCATATATGTATGTGTCTAAGGTATAGCCTCGCCTTATGCTTTAAGCGCTTATAAAACGTAAGACGCCTCACCTTGCTTTACCGCCTGAAAACAAATGCCTATAGAGTTGCGTCCTCTATCAAAGTAACACAGAAAGCAAAGAAACATAACACAGAATTATTCCAATTACAAAGTACAGCGCAACCACCAAGAGTGGTATCTGTTGTGAGTTACAACTTACAAACCAAATGGGGATGCTAGCAAGGCAAATCTTCAACAGCAAAAAGTTTCCTCCATGTGAAATTAACCTCCTGATCTTCCCGGATACGCTTTTGAAAATCTTCGTACAATCGAATGTACTTGAGGTCTTTGTTTCTCAAGTTGGAAATACTAATCTACCTCTACTCAGACAAGCTGACCAAAGAAATCATCCATTCACCATACTCACTTTTTGAGAATTGTCCGGTGCGAGTTGAATTGGTAAACAATAATAGACATCAAACACTACAGAGTTCTGCACACAAAACAAAAAAGTTGAACTTTGTCACCTGTAACAAAGATTCATCTTTAGTTCCTTCCATGGTATTTTGGTGCCTTCTCTTGTTCCTCTTAATTGCAAAATCCATAAGCACAAATGGCTCTTTGCCCCTGGGGATATTAGATAATTAGAACACCCAAAGCACCACGTACGCTTGTGACCAAGGAAGAACATGAAATGATAAACCAACAAGCAAATGACGTATATCATCATACCCTGTAGAATTCGACAGTATGTGCTTCAAAACATCAAAGGTGGGAACCCGGATTTCATGGTTTCTGGAGTAACATCGAAAAGCATAGCGCTCTTTCGTACTCTTCATCCACTCACAGATCTTCCTGGCCTCCTTGGCAACACCCTTGAAGCCAAGATGATGGTTAGCACAAAAGACCGAATGCTACAAATTTAAGTTATGTTTTTGGCAGGTCCCTCACATACCACCATAGCAGCAGCGGAGGCCTCAGAACGCGGCCCTGACATGAACATAAGGCTCAGCGCACAGTGGCGGATGCAGTTGCATAGGTTGATCTCCTTGTCGTTGGCCTTAGCCCCGCGTCTCAGCAGCTCACAAGCCAGAGAGGCCTCGTTCGCGATACACTGAAATCCACCTCACAGTATGCGCAAAGTTTAGACAAGAAATGCAGATTACAAATCAGAAGGTAGGACTTTGGCTTTGCAGCTAGCTGGGGTGCACATACCACCAAGCTGGCGGCCGCAGGTTGAGAGAACTCTCGCCCCAGGATGATGAGGCGGCAGACACGCTCCTGGATCTTTTCGCTCAGTTCTTTGACGTTGTGTATGGGTCGATCCTTCCACACAAACAAGTTAGCACGGACGGACGGATGGACCTCATTATATATTCGCTAGAGGCGTGCAGGAGCTCGCTCACGTACGTGTTTGGCGGCAGCAGCGAGAGGACGCTTCCCATTGGAGATGCATTTGGGAACACCCTCTGGTGGGGCTTTGAGCGGCCAGTCCTGAGGCTTTGACTGGCCGTCGGCAGCCGCGACGTAGTCCAGGCGATTGCGTTGGTAATACTGGCGGAGGTAATCAAAATAAAACTCCTCGCACTCAATGTCGTGTGGAAGGAGCCGATCCCAACCCCACACTGTCTGAAAGATATCTGCTCAAAGATCAGGCCGTAAGGGAGACGAAGGCGGCTGATTAGATCACAAAAACAATTAGATAGATTATTACCTGGGTATAGAACAATCCGTCTCGGCGGTATCCTGCGGATATCACCCGAGACTGGCACGTAGCTGATCCAACATAACATGTAGATTCTCTCCGCTTCTTCTTTGGTGATGGACTTGTTCGGGCCCATTCCCGGTCGCCCACAATCTGATCTAGGGTTTCCTGCACCAAAGGGGAACGATATGTGTGGCTATTTCAGATTTTTCATTTTCTTCTTCGGGTTTTTATTATGCGGGGACGGCGGCGGTGCTGAGTCATGGGCCGGCCCATAATAAACGTTTAGGGTTACAATCTTCGTTTACCATGGAGGAAAGTTC
>NC_041383.1:818368049-818369783 GCF_002162155.2 Triticum dicoccoides | reverse complement strand
GGGGGGGGGATGATCTATACCGCAGGGAGGAACTCGGGCCGATTAAGGGCTTGTTCGGAAAATCCTCTCCCCAAGAGGGCCCCCCCACCCCGCGTCACTCCCCATGCGGCGACTCGGGCGGCCCCCCAACCCTAGCTAGCGGCACCGCCGTCGCCCGTCCATCCACTCTCTGCCTCTGCCGGAGGACGTCGTGGGGCAAAGCCGCGCGGCTCACGGCAGTGGCAGGGATCCTCCTCGCGTCAAGGGGAGGCACTCGGGCATGGCGGGGTCACTTGTTGGCTGGCGCGTAGATCTGCGAGCGGGGCCTAGTCCCGGAGGCTTCCGGCTTCAGCGGCGGCGGCGTGGGGCTACACGCGCGGGCGCAGAGCTGCGAGTGGGTGGATTTGGGCGGCGGCTTGGGGCGCGGGGGCGCGGAGATGCTCGCTGGCTCGGCTACGGCGTCCCGTGGCTGGCGGCTTTGGTGTGGAGGCTAGGGCACACGCGGCTGGTCGGGTGACGCGCCGTGCGAGGCCGGTGCAGGCCCTGCTGCCCGTGTTGCTCCAGATCTGGCGGGAGGTGGCGTTTCTCCTGCAACCCTCCCTTCGTTCGAGTCTGTGTCGTGCTGGTCCTTATGGCAAGCCCTTGTTCTGTCCAGTCTTGCTTGTACGGGGGAAGGAGAGGTGGAGGGACTCCCAGGATCCACGACGACAGACTCTGCTTCTTTTTGTGGTAAGTTGGGGGTGCTCTGCTCCCCTCTTGTGGCCTGCGTCGGCGGCCGGAGGTGTGCCAGATCTTGGATCTCAGGCGATTTGGTCGTGTTTGGCTCCTGGAAAAATCCTTGCAAAAAACTGTTGTTGATGCCGGTGACGGCGGCGCCATTTTTGGTGTCGTTCACCTTCTTGGAGGCGTTGCTGAGGAGTCCAGTTCACCCAAATCCCTCGAGAGTATCTCCGGGCAAAAGCCCAAGATCTTTCTTTGCTAGATCGGACGACGACGGCGTCAGGTTCGTTGCTACCTTCTTGGAGGCGTTGTCTTGGAGACTATGGCTATTGGTGGTATCCGACGGCTTGCGTGGGCGGTGGGGTGTGGCTGATGTTGATGGTGTTGCAGCCGTCTTGGGGATCGATGGTGGGTTTGTGTCTTCGGCGATGTTCGTGCTCGGGTGCTTCTTGGTGTGTCTCTGCTAGGCGGTGCCCTGCGATTTTGCCGGTGGCACACAGGTGTCGTGGCATCATCTCGGCCTCACGTGTCCTTTCGAATGTACCCCCGACACAGGTGGTGTTGTGGCGTTGTGCAGTGTCGGATGCGCGGTGCCTCTCGATTGCGTCGACGGTGCAGTCCGTGGTTTGGTCTGCTTGGTGATGCCCCTCGACGACGCCGGTGGCACATAGGTGGTGTGGCGTCGTCTCGGCCTCGTGTGACCCTTCGAATGTGCATCGTGATGCAGGTGGTGTCGTGGCGTTGTGCAGTCTCGGTTGTGTGGAGCCTTTCGATTACATCGACGGTGCAGTGTCTTGGTTTAGTCTCCGCTGGCCGATGCCGTCCGATTACACCGGTGGTGCTCTTTGTTGTGTTGTGTTGTGTTTCCCTCCTTGTTCTCCCCTGTTGTGTGTGGCGTCCGGTGTGTCGTCGATGTGTTGTGGTGTTTTATTTTATCTCTCCTCCCTTGTATCCCCTGTACCTCTGGTTCACTTGAACCTATCTTGTGACAGGCTGCAAAGCCTTATAGGCAAATGAATACAATTCAGGTGGGGG
>NC_041383.1:818356676-818367724 GCF_002162155.2 Triticum dicoccoides | reverse complement strand
TTCAAAAATAATCATCTCCCCAAGAGGATTGGAGGGGATTGGCAAGGATTGGTTCGTATTTTGACTTAGAAGAGGTTTAAGTCTCCCTCAAACCCCTTCAATTCACTCGGATTCACACGTAACCGAACAAGGCCTAAGGAGGGCACACGATTAGGGGTCGAAAGATGGCGACTAAGGGCACATCGGCGGCTGAGGCTGGGGCGAGCTCAAGGTCCATGATCGACGTTGAGAGGATGATGGCTGAGTTGGGACTCAGGGAGGAGAACCCTGACACTGTCGTCTATGATGAAAAGCGAGCGGACAGGAACGAGGTTGTGCTTCTTGCGAGTTCTCTGCCCAGCATGACACCACCGAACCTAGAAGGGATAATAGGAAATCAGCTAGCCATCGTCCATGTTGGAAATAACCCAATCAGTCCACAATCAAAGAGAGATCCGAAAAAGGTTAGAACCGCGACATATGGCAAGGAGGGCACCATTGTTGGGGAACGTTGCAGAAAATTAAAATTTTTCCAACGGTTTCACCAAGATCCATCTATGAGTTCATCTAAGCAACGAGTGATAGGAGAGGGAAGCATCTACATACCACTTGTAGATCGCGTGCGGAAGCGTTCAAGGGAACGGTGATGATGGAGTCGTACTCGCCGTGATCCAAATCACCAATGACCAAGTGCCGAACGGACAGCACCTTCGCGTTCAACACACGTACGGAGCGGATGACGTCTCCTCCTTCTTGATCCAGCAAGGGGGAAGGAGAGGTTGATGATGATCCAGCAGCACAACAACGTGGTGGTGGATGCAGCAGAACTCCGGCAGGGCTTCGCCAAGCTGCTGCGGGAGGAGGACGAGGTGTAGCAGGGGGAGGGAGGCGCCAATGCACAGGGTGCGGCTGCCCTCCCCCTGCCCTCCTTTATATAGGCCCCAGGGGGGAGCCGGCCCTGGAAGATGCAATCTCCCAAGGGGGGCGGCGGCCAGGGGGGTGGAGTGCCCCCCAAGGCAAGTGGTGCGCCCACCCCCCACCTAGGGTTTCCAACCCTAGGCGCAGGGGGGCCAAGGGGGGCGCACCAGCCCACAAGAGGCTGGTTCCCCTCCCACTTCAGCCCACGGGGCCCTCCGGGATAGGTGGCCCCACCCGGTGGACCCCCGGGACCCTTCCGGTGGTCCCGGTACAATACCGGGTGACCCCGAAACTTTCCCGATGGCCGAAACAGCACTTCCTATATATAATTCTTTACCTCCGGACCATTCCAGAACTCCTCGTGACGTCCGGGATCTCATCCGGGACTCCGAACAACATTCGGTTTGCTGCATACTCATATTCATACAACCCTAGCGTCACCGAACCTTAAGTGTGTAGACCCTACGGGTTCGGGAGATATGCAGACATGACCGAGACGGCTCTCTGGTCAATAACCAACAGCGGGATCTGGACACCCATGTTGGCTCCCACATACTCCTCGATGATCTCATCGGATGAACCACGATGTCGAGGATTCAAGCAACCCCGTATACTATTCCTTTTGTCAAACGGTATGTTACTTGCCCGAGATTCGATCGCCGGTATCCCAATACCTCGTTCAATCTCGTTACCGGCAAGTCACTTTACTCGTACCGTAATGCATGATCTCGTGACCAGACACTTGGTCACTTTGAGCTCATTATGATGATGCACTACCGAGTGGGCCCAGTGATACCTCTCTGTTATACGGAGTGACAAATCCCAGTCTCGATCCGTGTCAACCCAACAGACACTTTCGGAGATCCTGTAGTGCACCTTTATAGTCACCCAGTTACATTGTGACGTTTGGTACACCCAAAGCACTCCTACGGTATCCGGGAGTTACACGATCTCATGGTCTAAGGAAGAGATACTTGACATAGGAAAAGCTCTAGCAAAACGAACTACACGATCTTGTGATATGCTTAGGATTGGGTCTTGTCCATCACATCATTCTCCTAATGATGTGATCCCTTATCAACGACATCGAATGTCCATAGTCAGGAAACCATGACTATCTGTTGATCAACGAGCTAGTCAACTAGAGGCTCACTAGGGACGTATTGTGGTCTATGTATTCACACGTGTATTATGATTTCCGGATAATACAATTATAGCATGAATAAAAGACAATTATCATGAACAAGGAAATATAATAATAATCCTTTTATTATTGCCTCTAGGGCATATTTCCAACAGTCTCCCACTTGCACTAGAGTCAATAATCTAGTTACATTGTGATGAATCGAACACCCATAGAGTTCTGGTGTTGATCATGTTTTGCCCGCGGAAGAGGTTTAGTCAACGGATCTGCAACATTCAGATCCGTATGTACTTTGCAAATATCTATGTCTCCATCTTGAACATTTTCACGGATGGAGTTGAAACGACGTTTGATGTGCCTGGTCTTCTTGTGAAACCTGGGCTCCTTGGCAAGGGCAATAGCTCCAGTGTTGTCACAGAAGAGTTTGATCGGCCCCGACGCATTGGGTATGACTCCTAGGTCAGTGATGAACTCCTTCACCCAAATCGCTTCATGCGCTGCCTCCGAGGCTGCCATGTACTCCGCTTCACATGTAGATCCCGCCACGACGCTCTGCTTGCAGCTGCACCAGCTTACTGCCCCACCATTCAACATATACACGTATCCGGTTTGTGACTTAGAGTCATCCAGATCTGTGTCGAAGCTAGCGTCGACGTAACCCTTTACGACGAGCTCTTCGTCACCTCCATAAACGAGAAACATGTCCTTTGTACTTTACAGGTACTTCAGGATATTCTTGACCGCTGTCCAGTGTTCCTTGCCGGGATTACTTTGGTACCTTCCTACCAAACTTACGGCAAGGTTTACATCAGGTCTGGTACACAGCATGGCATACATAATAGATCCTATGGCTGAGGCATAGGGAATGACGCTCATCTTTTCTTTATCTTTTGCCGTGGTCGGGCATTGAGCCAAGCTCAATCTCACACCTTGCAATACAGGCAAGAACCCTTTCTTGGACTGATCCATTTTGAACTTCTTCAAAATCTTATCAAGGTATGTGCTTTGTGAAAGACCTATGAGGCGTCTCGATCTATCCCTATAGATCTTGATGCCTAATATGTACGCAGCTTCTCCAAGGTCCTTCATTGAAAAACACTTATTCAAGTAGGACTTAATGCTGTCCAAGAATTCTATATCATTCCCATCAAAAGTATGTCATCTACATATAATATGAGAAATGCTACAGAGCTCCCACTCACTTTCTTGTAAACACAGGCTTCCCCATAAGTCTGCATAAACCCAAACGCTTTGATCATCTCATCAAAGCGAATGTTCCAACTCCGAGATGCTTGCACCAGCCCATAAATGGATCACTGGAGCTTGCATACTTTGTTAGCATTCTTAGGATCGACAAAACCTTCCGGCTGCATCATATACAGCTCTTCCTTAAGATAACCGTTAAGGAATGCCGTTTTGACGTCCATCTGCCATATCTCATAATCATAGTATGCGGCAATTGCTAACATGATTCAGACGGACTTAAGCTTCGCTACGGGAGAGAAAGTCTCATCGTAGTCAATCCCTTGAACTTGCCGATAACCCTTAGCGACAAGTTGAGCTTTATAGATGGTGACATTACCATCCGCGTCCGTCTTCTTCTTAAAGATCCATTTGTTTTCTATCGCTCGTCGATCATCGGGCAAGTCAGTAAAAGTCTATACTTTGTTTTCATACATGGATTCTATCTCGGATTGCATGGCTTCTAGCCATTTGTTGGAATCTGGGCCCGCCATCGCTTCTTCATAGTTCGAAGGTTCACCGTTGTCTAACAACATGATTTCCAGGACAGGGTTGCCATACCACTCTGGTGTGGAACGTGTCCTCGTGGACCTACGAAGTTCAGTAGCAACTTGATCCGAAGTACCTTGGTTATCATCATTAATTTCCTCTCCAGCCGGTGTAGGCACCACAGGAACATTTTCCTGAGCTGCACTACTTTCCGGTTCAAGAGGTAGTACTTCATCGAGTTCTACTTTCCTCCCACTTACTCCTTTTGAGAGAAACTCTTTTTCCAGAAAGGATCCGTTCTTGGCAACAAAGATCTTGCCTTCAGATCTAAGGTAGAAGGTATACCCAATGGTTTCCTTAGGGTATCCTATGAAGACGCATTTTTCCGACTTGGGTTCGAGCTTTTCAGGTTGAAGTTTCTTGACATAAGCATCGCATCCCCAAACTTTTAGAAACGACAGCTTAGGTTTCTTCCCAAACCATAATTCATACGGTGTCATCTCAACGGATTTAGACGGTGCCCTATTTAAAGTGAATGTAGCTGTCTCTAGAGCGTATCCCCAAAATGATAGCGGTAAATCGGTAAGAGACATCATAGATCACACCATATCCAATAGAGTGCGATTACGACGTTCGGACACACCATTATGCTGAGGTGTTCCAGGCGGCGTGAGTTGTGAAACGATTCCACATTTCCTTAAGTGTGTACCAAATTCGTGACTTAAATATTCTCCTCCACGATCTGATCGTAGGAACTTTATCTTTCGATCACGTTGATTCTCTACCTCATTCTGAAATTCCTTGAACTTTTCAAAGGTCTCAGACTTGTGTTTCATCAAGTAGACATACCCATATCTATTCAAGTCATCAGTGAGAGGAGAACATAGCGATATCCTCCGCGAGCCTCAACACTCATTGGACCGCACACATCGGTATGTATGATTTCCAATAAGTTGGTTGCTCGCTCCATTATTCCGGAGAATGGAGTCTTGGTCATTTTACCCATGAGGCATGGTTCGCACGTGTCAAATGATTCATAATCGAGAGACTCTAAAAGTCCATCAGTATGGAGCTTCTTCATGCACTTGACACCTATGTGACCAAGGCGGCAGTGCCACAAGTATGTGGGACTATCGTTATCAACTTTACATCTTTTGGTATTCACACTATGAATATGTGTAACATTACGTTCGAGATTCATTAAGAATAAACCATTGACCATCGGGGCATGACCATAAAACATATCTCTCATATAAATAGAACAACCATTATTCTCGGATTTAAATGAGTAGCCATCTCGCATCAAACGAGATCCAGATATAATGTTCATGCTCAAACATGGCACTAAATAACAATTATTGAGGTTTAAAACTAATCCCGTAGGTAAATGTAGAGGTAGCGTGCCGACGGCGATCACATCGACCTTGGAACCATTCTCGACGCGCATCGTCACCTCGTCCTTCGCCAGTCTCCGCTTATTCCGCAGCTCCTGCTGTGAGTTACAAATATGAGCAACGGCACCGGTATCAAATACCCAGGAGTTACTACGAGTACTGGTAAGGTACACATCAATTACATGTATATCAAATATACCTTTAGTGTTGCCGGCCTTCTTGTCCGCTAAGTATTTGGGACAGTTCCGCTTCCAGTGACCCTTCCCTTTGCAATAAAAGCACTCAGTCTCAGGCTTGGGTCCATTCTTTGACTTCTTCCCGGCAACTGGCTTACCGGGCGCGGCAACATCTTTGCCGTCCTTCTTGATGTTCTTCTTACCCTTGCCCTTCTTGAACTTAGTGGTCTTATTGACCATCAACACTTGATGTTCTTTCTTGATTTCAACCTCTGCTGACTTCAGCATTGAAAATACTTCAGGAATGGTCTTCACCATCCCCTGCATATTGTAGTTCAACACAAAGCTCTTGTAGCTCGGTGGGAGCGACTGAAGGATTCTGTCAATGACCGCCTCGTCCGGGAGGTTGATCTCCAGCTGGGACAGGCGGTTGTGCAACCCAGACATTTTGAGTATGTGCTCACTGACAGAACTATTTTCCTACATCTTACAACTATAGAACTTGTCGGAGACTTCATATCTCTCGACCCGGGCATGACCTTGAAAAACCATTTTCAGCTCTTCGAACATCTCATATGCTCCGTGTCGCTCAAAAAGCTTTTGGAGCCCCGGTTCTAAGCTGTAAAGCATGCCGCACTGAACGAGGGAGTAATCATCAGCACGTGACTGCCAAGTGTTCATAACATCTTGGTTCTCTGGGATGGGTGCTTCACCTAGCGGTGCATCTAGGACATGATCTTTCTTGGCTGCTATGAGGATGATCCTCAGGTTCCGGACCCAGTCCGAATAGTTGCTGCCATCATCTTTCAGCTTGGTTTTCTCTAGGAACGCATTGAAGTTCATGTTGACATGAGCGTTGGCCATTTGATCTACAAGACATATTTTGCAAAGACTTTAGACTAAGTTCATGATAATTAAGTTCATCTAATCAAATTATTTAATGAACTCCCACTCAGATTGACATCCCTCTCGTCATCTAAGTGTTACACGATCCGAGTTGACTAGGCCGTGTCCGATCATCACGTGAGACGGACTAGTCATCATCGGTGAACATCTCCATGTTGATCGTATCTTCCATACGACTCATGTTCGACCTTTCGTTCTCTTGTGTTCCGAGGCCATGTCTGTACATGCTAGGCTCGTCAAGTTAACCCTAAGTGTCTCTGCATGTGTAAAACTGTCTTACACCCGTTGTATGTGAACGTAAGGATCTATCACACCCGATCGTCACGTGGTGCTTCGAAACGACAAACTTTAGCAACGGCGCACAGTTAGGGGGAACACTTTCTTGAAATTATTATAAGGGATCATCTTATTTACTACCGTCGTTCTAAGTAAACAAGATGCATAAACATAATAAACATCACATGCAATTATATAATAGTGACATGATATGGCCAATATCATATAGCTCCTTTGATCTCCATCTTCGGGGCTCCATGATCATCTTCGTCACCGGCATGACACCATGATCTCCATCATCGTGTCTTCATGAAGTTGTCACGCCAACGACTACTTCTACTTCTATGGCTAACGCGTTTAGCAATAAAGTAAAGTAATTTACATGACGTTCTTCAATGACACGCAGGTCATACAAAAATAAAGACAACTCCTATGGCTCCTGCCGGTTGTCATACTCATCGACATGCAAGTCGTGATTCCTATTACAAGAACATGATCTCATACATCACAATATATCATTCATCATTCATCACAACTTCTGGCCATATCACATAACATGACAATTGCTGCAAAAACAAGTTAGACGTCCTCTAATTGTTGTTGCATCTTTTACGTGGCTGCAATTGGGTTCTAGCAAGAACGTTTTCTTACCTACGAATAACCACAACGTGATTTTGTCAACTTCTATTTACCCTTCATAAGGACCCTTTTCGTTGAATCCGCTCCAACTAAAGTGGGAGAGACAGACACCCGCTAGCCACCTTATGCAACTAGTGCATGTCAGTCGGTGGAACCTGTCTCACTTAAGCGTACGTGTAAGGTCGGTCCGGGCCGCTTCATCCCACAATACCGCTGAAGCAAGAAAAGAATAGTAGCGGCAAGCAAGTTGACAAGATATACGCCCACAACAAAATTGTGTTCTACTCATGCAATAGAGAACTACGCATAGACCTAGCTCATGATGCCACTGTTGGGGAACGTTGCAGAAAATTAAAAATTGTCCTACGGTTTCACCAAGATCCATCTATGAGTTCATCTAAGCAACGAGTGATAGGAGAGGGAAGCATCTACATACCACTTGTAGATCGCGTGCGGAAGCGTTCAAGGGAACGGTGATGATGGAGTCGTACTCGTCGTGATCCAAATCACCGATGACCAAGTGCCGAACGGACAACACCTCCGCGTTCAACACACGTACAGAGCGGATGACTTCTCCTCCTTCTTGATCCAGCAAGGGGGAAGGAGAGGTTGATGATGATCCAGCAGCACAACGGCGTGGTGGTGGATGCAGCAGAACTCCGGCAGGGCTTCGCCAAGCTGCTGCGGGAGGAGGACGAGGTGTAGCAGGGGGAGGGAGGCGCCAATGCACAGGGTGTGGCTGCCCTCCCCCTGCCCTCCTTTATATAGGCCCCAGGGGGTGCGCCGGCCCTGGGAGATGCAATCTCCCAAGGGGGGCGGCGGCCAGGGGGGTGGAGTGCCCCGCAAGGCAAGTGGTGCGCCCCCCCCCCCCCACCTAGGGTTTCCAACCCTAGGCGCAAGGAGGGGGCAAGGGGGGCGCACCAGCCCACTAGGGGCTGGTTCCCCTCCCACTTTCGCCCACGGGGCCCTCCGAGATAGGTGGCCCCACCCAGTGGACCCCCGGGACGCTTCCGGTGGTCCCGGTACAATACCGGGTGACCCCGAAACTTTCCCGATGGCCGAAACAACACTTCCTATATATAACTCTTTACCTCCGGACCATTCCGGAACTCCTCATGACGTCCGGGATCTCATCCGGGACTCCGAACAACATTCAGTTTGCTGCATACTCATATTCATACAACCCTAGCGTCATCGAACCTTAAGTGTGTAGACCCTAAGGGTTCGGGAGATATGCAGACATGACCGAGATGGCTCTCTGGTCAATAACCAACAGCGGGATCTGGATACCCATGTTGGCTCCCACATACTCCTCGATGATCTCATCGGATGAACCACGATGTCGAGGATTCAAGCAACCCCGTATACTATTCCTTTTGTCAGACGGTATGTTACTTGCCCGAGATTCGATCGCTAGTATCCCAATACCTCGTTCAATCTCGTTACCGACAAGTCACTCTACTCGTACCGTAATGCATGACCCCGTGACCAGACACTTGGTCACTTTGAGCTCATTATGATGATGCACTACCGAGTGGGCCCAGTGATACCTCTCCGTTATACGGAGTGACAAATTCCAGTCTCGATCCGTGTCAACCCAACAGACACTTTCGGAGATACCTGTAGTGCACCTTTATAGTCACCCAGTGACGTTGTGACGTTTGGTACACCCAAAGCACTCCTACGGTATCCGGGAGTTACACGATCTCATGGTCTAAGGAAGAGATACTTGACATAGGAAAAGCTCTAGCAAAACGAACTACACTATCTTGTGCTATGCTTGGGATTGGGTCTTGTCCATCACATCATTCTCCTAATGATGTGATCCCGTTATTAACGACATCCAATGTCCATAGTCAGGAAACCATGACTATCTGTTGATCAACGAGCTAGTCAACTAGAGGCTCACTAGGGACGTATTGTGGTCTATGTATTCACACGTGTATTATGATTTCCGGATAATACAATTATAGCATGAATAAAAGAAAATTATCATGAACAAGGAAATATAATAATAATCCTTTTATTATTGCCTCTAGGGCATATTTCCAACAACCATTGCAGCAGCAACAACAAGTTTGGCGGGCTCCCGAGACGGGCACCGCCGGGCCCAATGAGTCTCCTCTGTTGGAACTGTCGTGGTGTGGGTAACCCCATGACAGTTCACGAACTTCGCGAGCTCGTGAAGAAATTTATCCCGACCGTACTATTTATTATTGAAACCCAGATAGATAGAGTACCTGTTGATAATTTAAAAAAGGTGGATTAGGTTACAATAAAAGCTATGATGTGAGTAGTGATGAAATAAGTGGTGGCTTAGGGATTTTCTGGAACGATGAAGTAAATTTACAAGTTTTAGGTTACTCAAAGTATCATATAGATGCAATGATTCATAATGCAACGCCTGTGCCATGAAGGATGACATGTATATATGGTGAAGCCCAAATACATGAAAGATATCTTACATATGATACAATGAGGAATCTTGCAATGGTGCATCTATGGCGTATTCGGCAGCCGTAGTAGCCGGGCCTGGCTAGCTCAAGCCTGGCTCACATGTGGTTGGTTGAGCAAATCTAGCCTCTAAACCAACATCTGCAACTTGTTTGGTTACCCATATTTAGTTCTCACGCATCAGGGGAACAATTTTGGCATAAGGTTGGGTTGCCTGTATTGAAACCGTGAACCTTAATTTGGGTTACCCGCAGTTTGAATTCGCGTTTACACTTGTACTCATCATAGTTAAAAAAAGCAGTGCCCTTATCGATTTTTAAAGGTAAAAAGACCGATCTGTAATTGTACCAATAAAAACCATGTAAACGGGCCTGGTTTTGCATGAACCACGGGCATAAAACCGACGGTTGGACCAATGACACTCACAAAACTAAAGAATAACCATCATCAAGGAAGATTCAAACCAGGATGCTGGTTGCAGATTTGGCCCTGTAGCCACCTTGGCTAGCTAACTTTCCTGTTAGATTTTAGTAAATGATTGCATTTTACATCTATTTACACTACTAGGGAAAACCTTATAAACAGAATCTTACCAGCAACGACTTTCAAAATACAACGCCACTGCTACTTAACATCAGCGCGTTCGAGGAAAACGCGCTGCTGAAAGAAAAGTAGCAGTAGCGCGTTCCAACTAAACCGCGCTACTGCTCTAATTTCCATGACCTCGCCGTCCAGCTAGTTATAGCAGTAGCATCTTATAACGACCCGCACTACTGCTACAGATGTTAGCAGCAGCGCACTTCTTTAAAACTCACTACTGCTAAGTTCAGCCCACAAGTTTAGTCCCACCGTGCTCCGCGAACAGGGTGTTTACCACCTTAAATATGTTACTCCTCAAACTATCACAACCAGTTGGTCTTCACTGAACTCTATGTGTAGAATTTGTGGCTGCAATATGAGTCTTCTCCGGTTCCTACCGGAGAGGACTCATATTGACAATTCAGATTGTACACAAAAAGATCATTGATAGCCGATGTATTTTTGCATTTGACAGACAACTTAGCAGTAGCGCTTAGCAGTAGCGTGCATCCTCGCGCATCGCTACTGCTATTCTCGTTAGCTGTAGCGCGTTTTCTTACCTGTGCTACTACTAACCCTACCTTATCCCCACACGCGCGGCCGACCCCACTCTCTCACTCACTCTCCCCCTCACTCTCGCCCGTGACGATAACCGCCGTCATCCGTCGCCGCCGCCGCCGTCGTCCGTCCGCCACCGAGGTACTCCCTCCTTCCATCCCTCCTCCTCCCACCGCGCCCTCCTCCCTCCTCCCTCCGCCTGCGGCCGCCCCTTCCTCCCTCCTCCGCCAACAACCCTCCTCCGACCGCCCCTTCCTCCACCTCCTCCGGCCGGCCCCTCCCCCTCCTCCTCCG
>NC_041383.1:818334472-818356496 GCF_002162155.2 Triticum dicoccoides | reverse complement strand
TTCCTCCCTCCATTTGTCTCTGTTCTTGCAAATCGTAGGTGTTTTGAATAAAATAGAAGTAAGAAAATTTAGGGTAGAACTAGGGTAGTAGAATTTTTAGCAAGTGTTTAATGGAAAATAGTTTATTTAGTAAGTGATTAATATAACTAGTTTATTTATATTAGGTACTTAATATAACTAGTTTATTTGGTAAGTGCTTAATAGAACTAGTTTATTTATAGTAAGTGCTTAATAGAACTAGTTTATTTAGTAAGTAGTTAATAAAACTAGTTTATTTAGTAAGTAGTTAATAAAACTAGTTTATTTAGTGTTACGATTATATATACAATATTTTCAAATGTTTTTTTTCCATATTTTGAACCATTGAAATGCAATGACCATCCATAAGTGGCCTATTTTTTGCCGGAGTGTTGATTAATTTCCGTTCCGGCAAATTTGAGGTGGTCGATATGTCCTTTTTTAGCAAAGGTCATGCCGGATTTTTTGAGTTTTGCCGTCGAGTTATTATCTTTGAATTTTGAACACAGGAGATGTCTGATGACGATGGGATCCCGGAGTGCGGGTACTGCTACGATGACCGTGGTGTGTGCGACAGGTTTCCTCACCTGCAAAATGATAGGTTTTTCACCGTGAAGCTGGAAGAGACCTTCGATGTTTGTACGGTACGCAACGACAAGCATTTCATCGTAATAAATATCATCACTTGTGCTTCTTTTGTTCAACGTGTAATTTATGGATTTTTTTTTCAATTCGACTAGTACATCCCGTGCCATGCTAGACCATATGTACGGGAGAAGTTTGGTTTTGGTTTAGATGACTTTGAGAATGTGGAGAGGAGGAGGGCTCACTTAAGAACTAAACATGATTATGTGTTTCTGGTTAAGTTCTACAATGCGGTCGATCGCTCCCATTTCGGTTGCTCTAATTGGGAAGCTTTGTGCAAGGCATATGAATTTGAGGAGGGAATGCGAATAAGATTTGATATTCGTCCCGAAGATTATGATGATGATGATAATATCAACATCTGAGTGGATGTGGATACGCCTCCAGTTTTACCTAGATGTGAGTTTGTCAAACTAATTTTTTAAGATCAGTAATTTATGTTGTTAATTTAAAAATATTTGGTGTTCGTCCGTACTAAACTTATTTATTTATAATTGTCAGCTTATTTCTTATCTTTAAGAAATACTCGAAAGGTAGTAGACAGCACATACTACAGCTATGACTCCAAGCTTAATTGTGAGGAGAAAGGTTATCTTGTCTCATTCATAGAAGATGTTGAGGCCTTCAAAACCAGTCACTCTATCAGCCCAAATTATACTAGATACGTGCCACTGATGGTTATGTAGTAATTTCAAAAAAATTCCTACGCACACGCAAGATCATGGTGATGCATAGCAACGAGAGGGGAGAGTGTTCGTCCACGTACCCTCGTAGACCGTAAGCGGAAGCGTTATGACAACGCGGTTGATGTAGTCGTACGTCTTCACGATCCGACCGATCCAAGCACCGAACGTACGACACCTCTGAGTTCAGCACACGTTCAGCTCGATGACGATCCCCGGGCTCCGATCCAGCAAAGCTTCGGGGATGAGTTCCGTCAGCACGACGGCGTGGTGACGATGATGATGTTCTACCGGCGTAGGGCTTCGCCTAAACTTCGCGACGATATGACCGAGGTGGAATATGGTGGAGGGGGGCACCGCACACGGCTAAGGAACGATCCGTAGATCAACTTGTGTTCTATGGGGTGCCCCCCTGCCCCCGTATATAAAGGAGCAAGGGGAGGGCCGGCCAAGGAGGAGGAGGCGCGTCCAAGGGGGGAGTCCTACTCCCACTGGGAGTAGGACTCCTCCTTTCCTAGTAGGAGTAGGAGAGAAGGAAGGGGAAGAGAGAAGGGAAGGAAGGAGGGGGTGCGGCCCCTCCCCCTAGTCCAAATCGGACTAGGCCTTGGGGGGGCGCGCAGCCTGCCCTAGGCAGCCCCTCTCTCTTTCCCGTATGGCCCAATAAGGCCCAATAAGGCCCAATACTTCTCCCCGGCGAATTCCGGTAACTCTCCGGTACTCCAATAAATACCCGAATCACTCAGAATCTTTCCGAACTCCGAATATAGTCGTCCAATATATCGATCTTTACGTCTCGACCATTTCGAGACTCCTCGTCATGTCCCCGATCTCATCCGAGACTCCGAACTCCTCCGGTACATCAAAACTCATAAACTCATAATATAACTGTCATCGAAACCTTAAGCGTGCGGACCCTACGGGTTCGAGAACTATGTAGACATGACCTAGAACTATTCTTGGTCAATAACCAATAGCAGAACCTGGATGCCCATATTGGTTCCTACATATTCTACGACGATCTTTATCGGTCAAACCGCATAACAACATACGTTGTTCCCTTTGTCATCGGTATGTTACTGGCCCGAGATTCGATCGTCGGTATTCAATACCTACTTCAATCTCGTTACCGGCAAGTCTCTTTACTCATTACGTAATACATCATCTCACAACTAACTCATTAGTTGCAATACTTGCAAGGTTCATAGTGATGTGCATTACCGAGAGGGCCCAGAGATACCTCTCCGACAATCGGAGTGACAAAACCTAATCTCGAAATACGCCAACCCAACATGTACCTTCGGAGACACCTGTAGAGCACCTTTATAATCACCCAGTTACGTTGTGACGTTTGGTAGCACACAAAGTGTTCCTCTGGTAAACGGGAGTTGCATAATCTCATAGTCACAGGAACATGTATAAGTCATGAAGAAAGCAGTAGCAACATACTAAACGATCATGTGCTAAGCTAACGGAATGGGTCAAGTCAATCACATCATTCTCCTAATGATGTGATCCCGTTAATCAAATGACAACTCTTTTGTCCATGGCTAGGAAACTTAACCATCTTTGATTCACGAGCTAGTCAAGTAGAGGCATACTAGTGACACTATGTTTGTCTATGTATTCACACATGTATTATGTTTCCGGTTAATACAATTCTAGCATGAATAATAAACATTTATCATGAAATAAGGAAATAAATAATAACTTTATTATTGCCTCTAGGGCATATTTCCTTCAGTCTCCCACTTGCACTAGAGTCAATAATCTAGTTCATATCACCATGTGATTTAACACCAATATTCACATCTGTATGTGATTTCACATCGTCATGTGATCAACGCCCAAAGGGTTTACTAGAGTCAATAATCTAGTTCACATGGCTATGTGATTAACACCCAAAGAGTACTAAGGTATGATCATGTTTTGCTCATGAGAGAAGTTTAGTCAACGGGTCTGTCACATTCAGAGCCATATGTATTTTGCAAATATTCTATGTCCACAATGCTCTGCATGGAGCTACTCTAGCTAATTGCTCCCACTTTCAATATGTATCCAGATTGAGACTTAGAGTCATCTGGATTGGTGTAAAAGCTTGCATCGTTGTAACTTTTTACGACTGGCTCTTTTATCACCTCCATAATCGAGGAACATCTCCTTAGTCCTCACTAAGGATATTCTTGACCACTGTTCTAGTGATCTACTTTTAGATCAAAATTGTATTCCTTTGCCAAACTCAGAGCAAGGTATACAATAGGTCTAGTACACAGCATATCATACTTTATAGAACCTATGACTGAGGCATAGGGAATGCCTTTTCATTCTCTTTCTATTTTCTGCCATGGTCGGGTCTTGAGTCTTACTCAACTTCACACCTTTGCATCTCAGGCAAGAACTCCTTCTTTGACTGTTCTATTTTGAACTATTTCAAAAATTTATCAAGGTATGTACTCATTGAAAAATCTTATCAAGTGTCTTGATCTATCTATATAGATCTTGATGCTCAATGTGTAAGCAGCTTCATCGAGGTCTTGCTTTGAAAAACTCTTATTCAAGTATCCTTTCATGCTATACAAAATTTCCATATCATTTCCAATTAACAATATGTTATCCACATATAATATTAGAAATGCTACAGAGCTCCCACCCACTTTCTTGTAAATACAGGCTTCTTCAAAAGTCTGTATAAAACCATATGCTTTGATCAACTCATCAAAGCGTATATTCCAACTCCGAGATGCTTGCACCAGTCCATTGATGGATCGCTGGAGCTTGCACATTTTGTTAGCACCTTTAGGATCGACAAAATCTTCTGGTTGCATCATATACAACTCTTCTTTAAGAAAACCATTAAGGAATGCAGTTTTGACATCCATTTGCCAGATTTCATAAAATGTGGCAATTGCTAACATGATTCAGACAGACTTAAGCATCGATACGAGTGAGAAAATCTCATCGTATTCAACACCTTGAACTTGTCGAAAACCTTTTGCAATAAGTCGAGCTTTAGTAGATAGTAACACTACTATCAATGTTCGTCTTCCTCTTGAAAATCCATTTATTTAACATGGCTTGCTGATCATCGAGCAAGTCAATCAAACTCCATATTTTGTTCTCATAGATGGATCTCATCTCAGATTTTATGGCCTCAAGCCATTTCGTGGAATCTGGGCTCATCATCGCTTCCTCATAGTTCGTAGGTTCATCATGGTCTAGTAACATGACTTCCAGAACAGGATTACCGTACCACTCTGGTGCAGATCTTACTCTGGAAGACCTACGAGGTTCTGTAGTAACTTAATCTGAAGTTTCATGATCATCATCATTAACTTCCTCACTAATTGGTGTAGTAGTCACAGGAACAGATTTCTGTGATGAACTATTTTCCAATAAGGGAGCAGGTACAGTTACCTCATCAAGTTCTACTTTCCTCCCACTGACTTCTTTCGAGAGAAACTTCTTCTCTAGAAAGGATCCATCTTAGCAACGAATAACTTGCCTTCGGATCTGTGATAGAAGGTGTACCCAATAGTTACCTTTGAGTATTCTATGAAGACACACTTCTCCGATTTGGGTTCGAGCTTATCAGGTTGAAAACCTTTTTCATATAAGCATCGCAACTCCAAGTTTTAAGAAACGACAGCTTAGGTTTACTGCTAAACCATAGTTCATACGGTGTCATCTCAACGGATTTAGATTTTGCCCTATTAAACATGAATGCAGCTGTCTCTAATGCATAACCCCAAAACGATAGTGGTAAACCGATAAGAGACATCATAGATCGCACCATATCTAGTAAAGTACGATTACGACGTTCGGATACACCATTACATTGTGGTGTTCCAGATGGCGTGAGTTGCGAAACTATTTCACATTGTTTCAAATGAAGACCAAACTCATAACTCAAATATTCGTCTCCACGATCAGATCGTAGAAACTTTATTTTTCTTGTTACGATGATTTTTCCACTTCGCTCTGAAATTCTTTGAACTTTTCAACTATTTCAGACTTATGTTTCATTAAGTAGATATACCCATATCTGCTCAAATCATCCGTGAAGGTTAGAAAATAACGATACTTGCCACGAGCCTTAACACTGATCGGATCGCATACATCGGTATGTATTATTTCCAATAAGTCAGTAGCTCGTTCCATTGTTCCGGAGAACGGAGTTTTAGTCATCTTGCCCAAAAGGCACGGTTCGCAAGCATCAAATGATTCATAACCAAGTGATTCCGAAAATCCATCTTTATGGAGTTTCTTCATGCGCTTTACACCGATATGACCCAAACGGCAGTGCCACAAATACGTTGCACTATCATTATTAACTTTGCATCTTTTGGCATCAATATTATGAATATGTGTATCACTACGATCGAGATCCAACAAACTATTTTCATTGGGTGTATGACCATCGAAGGTTTTATTCATGTAAATAGAACAATAATTATTCTTTGACTTTAAATGAATAATCATATCGCAATAAACATGATCAAATCATATTCATGTTCAACGCAAACGCCAAATAACATTTATTTAGGTTCAACACTAATCCCGAAAGTATAGGGAGTGTGCGATGATGATCATATCAATCTTGGAACTACTTCCAACACTCATCGTCACTTCCCCTTCAACTAGTCTCTGTTTATTCTGCAACTTCCGTTTCGAGTTACTACTCTTAGCAACTGAGCCAGTATCAAATACCAAGGGGTTGCTATAAACACTAGTAAAGTACACATCAATAACATGTATATCAAATATACCTATGTTCACTTTGCCATCCTTTTTATCCGCCAAATACTTGGGGTAGTTCCACTTCTAGTGACCAGTCCCTTTGCAGTAGAATCACTTAGTCTTAGGCTTAGGTCCAGACTTGTGCTTCTTCACTTGAGCAGCAACTTGCTTGTTGTTCTTCTTGAAGTTCCCCTTCTTCCCTTTGCCCTTTTTCTTGAAAATAGTGATCTTGTCAACCATAAACACTTGATGCTATTTCTTGATTTCTACCTTCGTCGATTTCAACATCACGAAGATCTTGGGAATCATTTTCGTCATCCCTTGCATACTATAGTTCATCACGAAGTTCTAGTAACTTAGTGATGGTGACTAGAGAATTTTGTCAATCACTATCTTATCTGGAAGATTAACTCCCACTTGATTCAAGTGATTGAAGTACCCAGACAATCTGAGCACATCCTCACTAGTTGAGCGATTCTCGTCCATCTTTTAGCTATAGAACTTGTTGGAGACTTCATATCTCTCAACTCGGGTATTTGCTGGAAATATTAACTTCAACTCCTGGAACATCTCATATGGTCCATGACGTTCAAAAAACGTCTTTGAAGTCCCGATTCTAAGCCGTAAAGCATGGTGCACAAAACTATCAAGTAGTCATCATATTGAGCTAGCCAAACGTTCATAACGTCTGTATCTGCTCCTGCAATAGGTCTGTCACCTAGTGGTGCATTAAGGATATAATTTTTCTGTGCAGCAATGAGGATAAACCTCAGATCACGGATCCAATCCGCATCATTGCTACTAACATCTTTCAACACAATTTTCTCTAGGAACACATATAAAACATAGGGAAGCAAAAACATAGGGAAGCAATAATGCGAGCTATTGATCTACAACATAATTTGCAAAATACTACCAGGACTAAGTTCATGATAAATTTAAGTTCAATTAATCATATTACTAAAGAACTCCCACTTAGATAGACATCTCTCTAGTCATCTAAGTGATCACGTGATCCAAATCAACTAAACCATAACCGATCATCACGTGAGATGGAGTAGTTTTCAATGGTGAACATCACTATGTTGATCATATCTACTATATGATTCACGCTCGACCTTTCGGTCTCCGTGTTCCGAGGCCATATCTGCATATGCTAGGCTCGTCAAGTATAACCCGAGTATTCCGCGTGTGCAAAACTGACTTGCACCCGTTGTAGATGGACGTAGAGCTTATCACACCCGATCATCACGTGGTGTCTGGGCACGACGAACTTTGGCAACGGTGCATACTCAGGGAGAACACTTCTTGATAATTTTAGTGAGAGATCATCTTAAAATGCTACCGTCAACCAAAGCAAGATAAGATGCATAAAGGATAAACACCACATGAATCAATATAAGTGACATGATATGGCCATCATCATCTTGTGCTTGTGATCTCCATCTCCGAAGCACCGTCATGATCACCATCGTCACCGGTGCGACACCTTGATCTCTATCGTAGCATCGTTGTCGTCTCGCCAACTATTGCTTCTACGACTATCGCTACCGCTTAGTGATAAAGTAAAGCAATTACAGGGCGTTTGCATTTCATACAATAAAGCGACAACCATATGGCTCCTGCCAGTTGCCGATAACTTCGGTTACAAAACATGATCATCTCATACAATAAAATATAGCATCACGTCTTGACCATATCACATCACAACATGCCCTGCAAAAACAAGTTAGACGTCCTCTACTTTGTTGTTGCAAATTTTACGTGGCTGCTACGGGCTTAGCAAGAACCGTTCTTACCTACGCATCAAAACCACAATGATAGTTTGTCAAGTTGGTGTTGTTTTAACCTTCGCAAGGACCGGGCGTAGCCACACTTGGTTCAACTAAAGTGAGAGAGACAGACACCCGCCAGCCACCTTTAAGAAACGAGTGCTCGCAGCGGTGAAATCAGTCTCGCGTAAGCGTACGCGTAATGTCGGTCCGGGCCGCTTCATCTCACAATACCGCTGAGCCAAAGTATGACATGCTGGTAAGCAGTATGACTTATATCGCCCACAACTCACTTGTGTTCTACTCGTGCATATGACATCTACGCATAAAACCAGACTCTGATACCGCTGATGGTTATGTAGTAATTTCAAAAAAATTCCTACGCACACGCAAGATCATGGTGATGCATAGCAACGAGAGGGGAGAGTGTTCGTCCATGTACCCTCGTAGACCGTAAGCGGAAGCGTTATGACAACGCGGTTGATGTAGTCGTACGTCTTCACGCTCCGACCGATCCAAGCACCGAACGTACGGCACCTCCGAGTTCAGCACACGTTCAGCTCGATGACGATCCCCGGGCTCCGATCCAGCAAAGCTTCGGGGATGAGTTCTGTCAGCACAACGGCGTGGTGACGATGATGATGTTCTACCGGCGCAGGGCTTCGCCTAAACTCCGCGACGATATGACCGAGGTGGAATATGGTGGAGGGGGGCACCGCACACGGCTAAGGAACGATCCGTAGATCAACTTGTGTTCTATGGGGTGCCCCCCTGCCCCCGTATATAAAGGAGCAAGGGGAGGGCCGGCCAAGGGGGGAGTCCTACTCCCACCGGGAGTAGGACTCCTCCTTTCCTAGTAGGAGTAGGAGAGAAGGAAGGGGAAGAGAGAAGGGAAGGAAGGAGGGGGTGCGGCCCCTCCCCCTAGTCCAAATCGGACTAGGCCTTGGGGGGGGGGGCGGCCTGCCCTAGGCAGCCCCTCTCTCTTTCCCGTATGGCCCAATAAGGCCCAATACTTCTCCCCGGTGAATTCCCGTAACTCTCCGATATTCCGATAAATACCCGAATCACTCGGAACCTTTCCGAACTCCGAATATAGTTGTCCAATATATCGATCTTTACGTCTCGACCATTTCGAGACTCCTCGTCATGTCCCCGATCTCATCCGGGACTCCGAACTCCTTCGGTACATCAAAACTCATAAACTCATAATATAACTGTCATCGAAACCTTAAGCGTGCGGACCCTACGGGTTCGAGAACTATGTAGACATGACCTAGAACTATTCTTGGTCAATAACCAATAGCGGAACCTGGATGCCCATATTGGTTCCTACATATTCTACGAAGATCTTTATCGGTCAAACCGCATAACAACATACGTTGTTCCCTTTGTCATCGGTATGTTACTTGCCCGAGATTCGATCGTCGGTATCCAATACCTAGTTCAATCTCGTTACCGGCAAGTCTCTTTACTCGTTACGTAATACATCATCTCACAACTAACTCATTAGTTGCAATGCTTGCAAGGCTTATAGTGATGTGCATTACCGAGAGGGCCCAGGATACCTCTCCGACAATCAGAGTGACAAAACCTAATCTCGAAATACGCCAACCCAACATGTACCTTCGGAGACACCTGTAGAGCACCTTTATAATCACCCAGTTATGTTGTGACGTTTGGTAGCACACAAAGTGTTCCTCTGGGCAACGGGAGTTGCATAATCTCATAGTCACATGAACATGTATAAGTCATGAAGAGAGCAGTAGCAACATACTAAACGATCGTGTGCTAAGCTAACGGAATGGGTCAATTCAATCACATCATTCTCCTAATGATGTGATCCCGTTAATCAAATGACAACTCTTTTGTCCATGGCTAGGAAACTTAACCATCTTTGATTCACGAGCTAGTCAAGTAGAGGCATACTAGTGACACTATGTTTGTCTATGTATTCACACATGTATTATGTTTCCGGTTAATACAATTCTAGCATGAATAATAAACATTTATCATGAAATAAGGAAATAAATAATAACTTTATTATTGCCTCTAGGGCATATTTCCTTCAGCCACTAGTCCATAAATTGCTTGATGGTAACTTCATTGCCAAAAACTTGGTAAGATTTTGTTAATGATGGTAACTTCATTGCATACATTATTCTTAAGTAAACTACATTGCTAACTATATATGTTACTATTTTGTTTTTGAACAGAGGCTCCCGAAGCAGGTTGTGCCTGACATGCTATGTACCGATGGTGATATGCATATGGTTAGCTTACGACCAACTTCTTCGGAGGCTTACCATACTGCATACTCGATTTCTTCAAATGATAGAAGGCTCAAAATCAAAGAATGGAGCGAAGTGATGAATGCGCACACGCAAATAACTGGAGACAAAATGAATGTGCGCAAGCCACAAGTTGGAGATAGGTTTATGTCCATTCTCCATTATGGTGAAGGACCGGTTTATCTGTTTTATGGTATTTTAGCTAGGAGAGAGGAGTAGGTCCTAAGTATTAAGAACAATTAGTTAGTGTTGATTATATATGACTACTTTGTCTTAGACTTGATGGTGATGCTGAGTAGGAGTAGTGATTATGAGTACTATGATGATGATGAGGAGTTATTATTATAACTAGTGATGAAGTTGTTATATGATGTCTCATCGTGGACGAAAATGATGATTATGAGGAGTTATATGACAATGATATATTATGATGATAAGTTGTTAATAATATTATGATGATGATGATGATAAGTTATTATGTCATTGGGTGAAAGAACCGTGGATTAGTTTCAAATGGATGGATCCAAAGTGACCATTGGTTACTTTGGATCCATGCACTTGAAACTAATCCAAAGTTCTTTCACCTAGTGATTTAATAACTCATTATGATGTTAAAACAATCTCTAAATTGCTACTGTATGAAAAATTGTATACATGTGTATGAATATGACCTAAAAAATGAAACTAGAAATAATAGTAGTAGCGACTGTTCTCGAAAGCGCTACTAGTAATTAGCAGTAGCGGTTGTTTGTGAAAGCGCTACTACTAAGTAGATATAGCAGTAGCGCGTGCCAGTAGGCGCTACTGCTATGCTTTAGCTGTAGCGCCTTATTAGTAGCACGCTTGCCCGCGCTACTGATAGGCCAAAAACCAGCGCTACTGCCAGGCTTTTCCCTAGTAGTGTTAGTATGACACTAATACATAAAACAGTTTTTTAAGAAAACTTCATTATATGTCAAGATAATACAAAGAGCACTACAGGTAAAAATTACATCTAGGTCTGTAGATCACCGAGTGACGACTACAAGAACTGAAACAAGCCGAATGCGTGCCGCCGTCATCACCCCTCCCTTACCGGAGCCGGACAAAACTTATTGTAGTAGACAGTCGGAAAGTCATCGTGTTAAGGTCTCACAGGACCAGCACACTAGAACATCAACCGCCGATGATGAAGAAGAGTATATCTGAAGGATCCAACCTCCACACGCCCTTCAAAGATGCTAGAAGCATTGCCGGAACGGGAGCTACGCGAGGAGAACCTTATTCCATCTTCAAAAAGCCGCCTCTGCATCGTCTTTCTGAGCATGACATAAACCCTAACAAAACAAATTAATTATGGTATAAAGAACCAGATACCAAACCGAAGAACCGGTGGTCCGAGTGTCCGACAGGTTAAAACATGAACCGATTGCCTCGCCGGTTCGTTCATCGGTTTGGTTTTCTAAACTATGCTTGTACAAGTATATGTCCTTCCTTTCCGCGCGCGTTGTCATTTTGATGATCCGCTTCCGAATGCGGTTGTATCCGTGTCGTACTCAGAAAAGGCTGAGCACGGAACATATAAGCACCCGGCCGGACCTCCTCCTTCCCCTTGAAAGTCGAAACTCGACCACCAGGCACCGACCGCAACAAAGATAATTCAGCCATGGAGCCGGAGGCAGATACCAACGAAGCAGCGTCGATCTTTTCCATACTATTCGACACGGAGGACGAGTCGCCGACGGTCGAACCTGTTGATCTTTCTCGTGGCGCCGAGATGCGGAGCAGCGATCAGTCCGGTCAAGGGAAGGTCTCCGGAGCCTGCTCAGGCAGCTCAAGAAGGACAAGCAAATTCTCGAGGAGCAGCGTGGTCTCATGGAGGCCACGCTGGATCGAGTCAACTCGCTCCAGGAGGAGGCCAAGGCAATGCAGCAGCAGTGTCGTCGTGGCAGGAAGAAGAAGGGGAAACACGCTGCTGCCGCCGCTCCTCAGCCTGCGAGGCCCCAACACGACGACGATAAGCCAGCCATGGAGGCTCAGCAGCAGGTCCAAGGCGACGATGACATGAGGAAGGAGATGGACAGAGGCAAGTCGGCCAAGCAGACCGCCGAGGAGGAGGAGGAGATGGCCTTTGAGGCGGACGACTTCGCCTTGTACCGTCGCAACTGGGAGTCCGCGTGGGGAGCGTGTGGCTACGGGTTCTTCGAAGACATGAGTGAGTACTGACCACTGAGCAAGTAGCAGCTAAAGTGCTAAACACATTGATCCATTCATGTTTGATTTCTGTGAACATTCATGCATGAACTTCTATTTGGTTGGTGTTTGCAGCGACCGTGAGCCCCATGCACTTCACCCACTGGACGCCCGGATGGAGCCCACATGACTCCGCCATCGCCCGCGCCACCCTCCAGATGTTCACCATCAAGCTCACGGAGATAAAAGGCGGCCTTGGGTGGCCGTTGTCTGTGTACGGCGTGATTGCTGCGCGGGACTGCGTGGACCGCAATCGCAACCCCCTCTTCTCTTGCGATAGGTGGAGCTACCAGATGCTCAGTCAAGACGTACGTTAGCTAGCACCTTACATAATTTGCTCTTCTTCTTCTTTTTATGCTTTGGAGATCTTACACTATATATATAGTTGGGTAAAATATGCTAGCATTGTTTTGATCAATCTTCTCTTCTTTTGCTAACATGTTATGTTCGTTGATGCTTGCAGGATCCTTTCTTCCGGTTGACCGGCCCGTCTCGCGCCATTGTGTTTACTGATCCAGTTGACTTTGAAATCCAACTAAGAGTAAAAGGCGAAACATTATCCCATGATAGAGCATTGATCAGTGGGACGTGCCATTACACCGCAGGACATTATCCAGATGTATCTACCATTTGCTTCAGCAACTGCTTCTGCACGACGGAGTTATGCTTGGAACAGATTGATGAAACTGTTCAGGCAACTATATTGGGTGTCCGTGTCAAAAATGGGCCGTGGCCTTTCAATTATGGGGGTCAAGTGGCTTGCCTCTTGCCTCTCGCCGTCGCGGACAACTGAGATCATTGATGGTAAAGTCACTTATATTACTGATGCCTCACCCATGGAAGTCGTGTTGCTTGCTTCTCGTGGTTCATACGGTTACCTTCGTCTATTGAGAAACGTAGTTTCTATAGAGTTGAAAGGAAGCCTTAAAGTTGTGACACAAGCCTACTCAGAATCGGGTGACATCGCAGCACAAGGTGAGGTTTGCTTCATGCCCAAAGCTTGCAATATAAGTCAGAAGACATGTTTCATGGGTGACCTTGACCCTAAGGTGGTAGTGGAGGTTACTGTCGCTTGGTCTCTGCTTGTTTCGAAAAAGTCGTATATCATGATATAGGGACGTGACTTTCACGATTTGAAACCAACGGTCAGTGGATTGGGGTTTTAATGCAGATGATGGCTAAAAAGTGAGGAGTGGCAAACCATCTCTTTTCTCAATGTTTATCCATCTGATTTGTTGAAGTGTCCCAATATTTCTGCATTAAATAGCTACTATGCAGGTCGCATGTCGAACTATTCACATTTATGTCATGTACTATAAGTTCGATTTTATGGTTAAGCATTTTGATTTGAGTAATCATCTGCCGGTTTTTTGTGTGTATAGGTTGATATGCCTTCTCTTGGTTTTACTCAAGTTATGTTCTTGTAGCAGATTCATTCTTCCTTTTCTTTACACAAAGCAAAATCAGATAGTTTAAGCAAAAGAAAAAGATGACCATCAGGCCTGGTGACTTTTTTCAGTTACGTAATTCAAGTAGTGCCGAAATATAGATCTTAACAAAAAAGAAATCCTAGCAAATAACCACCGGAAGTTCAGTAGACTAAAAATGATGGAGCTTGATGGATGTATAACGTGCTTGGAACTCTTGTCCCGTAAGTCCAACTTCGCCATTGATGAATTGCAAGAAATCTATGAACCTATCACTGTCTTTGTCAAAGATAGGGAGGACAAGTAATGAAGTAAAAATAATGTTTTGTACTCGTCCAAAATGGCATGGTATTCATGTCTACAGCTGTTGTGGCCATGTCGCCATGAAACTGTTAGTAGTACTCCCTATTTGCAACGTGAAATGCCTGACCATTTAACTGCCTGGACGTCCTGCTCTTGGTTCTCGATGTACTGATGGGCTTCTGCCATGTATGAATAAAAAGCAGTGATGCCATCTAACAGACTTCCTACGGTTAGGGTTTTGTCTCACCTATTACGAACGTCCTATTTAGCACGTTGGCCGATGAATACCAACCAAAGGCGCAGCCTCCCGCGACGCACAAAACATATTGGACCGGCCCAGTTCGGCTCTGTGCTTCCCACCGGTTTATGGAAGGTTCTGGAACCTTCCGACACATGTTTTTTCTTTCGTTTTCCATCTATTTTTGTGCTTCATTTTTTCTTTTCATTTTACTTTTGTCTTTTTATTTTTATTTTTTATTTCATGAACATTTTCAAAATTCTCGAAGATTTTTCAAATGGTGAAGATTTTTTTGAAATTGGAGAAGAAAAATCATTAAAAAAAATTAAATCATTAATATTTTAGAAATACAGCAACATTTTCAGAATTGTTGAGCACCTTCTGTAATTCGATATCATTTTTTTGATGAATTGCAAAAAAAAGTAAGTCAATATTTTTCAAAATTCAAAACATTTATTGAAATTCTTGAACATTTTCCAATGCAATTGTGAATATTTTTGAATCGGTGAACATTTTTTAAAATTTATGAACAGTTTTAAATTTCATGAACATTGGGAAATGTCAAACATTTTTTGTAATATGGGAATAGTTTTCAAATTATCATCAATTTTTGAATTTTGGAACAATTTTAAAAATCCCAAAATTTATTTAAATAAACAAAAAATTATATCTACTACTCAAAAAGAATGTATGGTTTAATGTTCCATTTTTTGCACCACCTCTTCGCCTAACGTCCCCTTCATATGATAATCACCATCTTAAGTTAATTACCTTGAGAACCAACTCCACTTTAATTTATTTATCAAACTCCCCATCACCTATAAATTAAATCACGGGTAGGATATGATAAACAATAATTTACACAATCATATTAATATGGACAAGTAATCATAGGCTAAGATAGTAAAATCTGTATATCCGGTTTCAACACACAGACATTTTCTTAATAAACAAAAAAGACACGAGATGTAAAAATGAAAGAGAAAATGAAAAAAGAAAAAGTCCTGCTACATGGGCCGACCAAAAACCTGGGGAGTAGAGTGGGGCCCCCGAGACCTCCTCTTCAGCGCCTTATGCACACCTTAGAGAAGCCGACACCACGTGCCTCCGCTCGTTGGCTTACCAATACAAAACGAATTTTCTATGTTTGTGCGTTGTTGTTCAGTGATCCAAACTGATATGTAATGTTTAGAATGTTTTTATATTGTTGTATAGTGATTCAAACTGATATAATGTTGAATTATTGTCAAAATGTTGCTGGTATGATGTCAAAAGGCTGCTGAATTGTTGCTAAATTGCTGCTGAATAGTGCAAAGTGAAATGATGTTGATTTCATGCCAATTTGCTCTTGAAATGCTTAATTGTATCTCATTTTTTGTTGCTGAAATGTAAGCTTGTCTTTTGAAGAGGTAAATTCATACATGTCATCGCTAGATGGTATTTGTCTTAGTCAGTCACTTGTGGTACTTTGAGTAGAAAACACTGAAATGAGTGATATTTTGGCAAGTTGGTTTCGATAGTGATATTATGGCATGTTCGGTTTTGACTAGTGGTACTTTTGTAATTCTCTCAATATCTAACGTAACAAACTTTGTACTAAATATTTATACTTATTTGTTATTTATTTTGATTAACATATTTCTTAGTTAACACAGTAAACCTTATAATAATGTCACACCATTTTCAAATATAGTATTGTTTATTATAAAGTTGCAATAATATAATTGAAAATTATAGTTCTAATCTGCTAAGATAAAATATTATTTCAAATCAAAACTTACATTAGAATTTCCTTTTGGAAACACCATGAGGTAAAAGATCTTTAATCGAACCCACTAAAATGTGAAAGCAATAAAGAAGTAACCAAATCACATGTCATTTCCTCGAATATCTTGGTAGATATACCTAAAGTGTATGATACAGCAATATCTTGGTAGCAGTTCAGAGTCAACTAAAAAAATCTGGAGTATATGAGGTGTTTATCATCATACATAATTTGCTCTTCATTTGTTAACATTCTTTTGATCAGTCTATTCTTCTTTTGCTAAGAGTTCGATGACACTTGAAGGATCCTTTCTTGCAATTGATTGGCCGTCTGGTGCCATTGTTTTTAGGGTTAATTGTTTTTGTGCCCTTAGTTGGGTCACACTCGATTGGTTTGCCCCTAATTTCTCAAAACACGCGGTCTTGCCCAGCCACGTCCTTCTTCTTGCGCTTCTACCCTTACGTCACGGTTCCGTCCAGTCAGCACCGTTTTACCGCAAACAACGCGTTACTTTGGACACCGCTTGCCCCCGTGCTCACAAACACTCTCTCATTCCCCACTCTTGCTCTCTCTCTTTCCCTCTCATGAACCTAAATTGCGGCGCCGAGTGGCGGCGGCCAGATCCATTGCAAGGTGATGGGGAAGAGTGGAGAAAGCGTCGGCGGCAGCGGTTGCGGTGGTAGGGACAACACACCTCCACTGCAACACGGAGAAGGCGGCTGCGGTGGCACTAACGGCGACAAGGGCAGCTCCTGCGGCGAATCTGCACCAACGGCGAGAAGCGGTGACGGATATGCACCAACGGCGACAAGCGGGGGCGGATCTGCACGACAAATTCCCCCAGGGTTAGTATCAGACCTGATTTGCTTAGTTTTTTCACTGGAGATTTGCTTGGATTTAGGGTTTAGGCTAGAGTTTGTGCATTTTTTCACTGGATATTGTGTGTTATATGATAGGATGGATCTAGCTACAGCGTTCTTTCTTTCAGTTAGAATGGAGACCATTGTTCTAGTTTTTGCCGGTACAAAAGGAAAAGATTGTGGATTCACATTTCCTTTAGTTGTGGACAACACTAGTTCATATACTAATTTTAATTAGGGCTGCCATTTGTGCCAAGTATCCATGGGGATTGTTTGATTCCGTGGAGATCAGATATTGGGATAGTTCCAAGCTTTGTTGGGTCCCTGTGCAGTGTGATGCAGAGTTAGATCTGATGTTTGCAAGTAATGCAGCAACTATGTCATGCAATTTGGAAATCATAGTTATACAAAGAACTAGAGGTTAGAGATCAGTGAAACCATCTAGTTCCAGGCCATCTGCATCTAGAACTAGGGCTAGCAGTAGAACACCAAGTGCTTATGCAACTGCAAGTGTCAATGAAAGCCAAGAACACCAAAAGAAGCCACTTGATCCTGTTGTGGAGGAGGCATTGCCTGATGCACCTGGTGTGGAGGATGAGGTTCTATATCCTGGATATGTCCAGCACAATAATGATGAAGGAGATGCAGTAGATAAAGAGTACATTCCTGCAGAATTTTCAGATGCAGATGATGATGAGAAGCAAGAGGATGTTGAGATGGGAGTTTTTGAAGATGCAGAAGAGGACAGACCTGTAAAGATGTATGACAGGGAAAATCCATGTATTGATGAAGGTGTGGCCTTCCCTAGTACAGCTGACTGTAGAAATGCAGTTTCAAGCTTCTCAATCAAGTCTGAAACTGAGTTCCTTACTCTGAAAAGTGATCCAACAAGGTTTACTGTCAAATGTGCTTATGAGAGATGCAAGTGGAGACTGCATGCATCTTTAACGAGGAAGAGCACGACTTTTTAGGTATTGTATTTTTGTTTTAGTTTATTTTCAGGTATTGCATTTTCTGTACTAATCTTTTTTTGCTTTGTTTTAGATTAAAATCAACCCATATGAATAGATCTCGGAGATTGAGAGCTGCAAAAAGAAGATGGATAGCAGATGCTTCTATGGCATGGATCAGATTAAATCCAGGAATTATAAAAGGGCAGCAGCAAGAGGAGCTTCTCCCAGGCGTGTCAAGAAGAATACAGTTGTGGAACCAACAACAACATTTGTCTCAGTTGACAACAATGTTCAAAGCAAAGGTTTCTCTCCAAAAAGAGCAGATACAACAGTTGAAGCTCCCAACCCATCAAAGAACACTAGAAGCAAGCTAGCTCCAAACCTAGCCAAGAACACCAGGAGCAAGAAACTTAAGTTCTAGTACTATGTTATATTTGGTAGTGTTGTTATGTTGTTGTTATGCACTTAAGTTCTAGTACTAAGTGTGCTTAATGCACTATGAAGTTGCTATATTTGGTACAATGTTAGTTTGTTGAATTTGGTACAATATGTGCTCTATCAGGTTGATATATCAGGTTGCTCTATTTGGTACAATATGTGCTCTGTTTTGTACTATGTATTGATCTATTTGCTAGAGTGTGTTGCTCTATTTGCTACAATGTGTGCTCTGTCAGGTTGATATATTTGGTTCAATGTTTGCTTGCTGAATTTAGCACTATCATATGGAATAAATCTGTATTTGGTACAATGTCACAAGCATCTGCAGTGAATAATGACCTTCAAATTTAGCATACAATAGTGCATCATAAAACAACATTCAAGTCATCTCTCTCTCTCTCTCACTCACTCTCTCTCTCTCTCTCTCTCTCTCACACACACACACACACACACACACACACACTTTCTTCAACAACTGCTACAATTACAACACAAAAAAACACAACAACAAACATTCCTACAAACAACAATGCCAGAACTAGCAACATCTCATCTCTCTCTCTCTCTCTCTCACTGTCTTCTACAAAGCAAGATTTTTCTTTGACAGCTCCATGTTTTTCTTTTGCATTTTGTGGCTTCTGATCCAGCTTTGTTGTAGCTCTGTGTGTAGGTCTTCAAAAGCAAGGGCAGCACGCAACGGAGGAGGAGGATCAACCCAAACCACCCGGTGACACTCATGTGGTAACTGCTTGTACATCACATTAACAAAACATTAGAGGTTGCATAAACACCATCTAAAACATGGTATAATTCACAAGATCTTACATCTAGGGGACACCCTAAGAAACGACGACCAGTGTTAGCTCTTCCCCATGCAACACGCCGAGCAGTAACAAGGCCATGACCAGGGCAGTGATGCTTTGATAAATGCTCCAATCCGCAATAACTTTCATCTAGAAGATAGAACTTGGAGACATGCTCCACAGTCCCGACCCCATCAACCTAGATCAGAAATTTCCCCAATTATCACAAACCCTAGAACGCATTAGGGAGAGGAAGAAGCATTGCCGGAATTTTACTTACCTCTCCGACCAGCGGCGAGAAGATGGAAGAGCCCGAGCTTGCCATGCGTTGCCGCTCCTTGCTCTACCGCACCACGCCTTGCCTCCCACTCCTTTTCCTCGACGGATTTCTTGGTCTGCTTGTTTCCTTGCTCTAGCACATTGAGGACGAAGGGGTATTAGGTATAGCACCGACAGGGGCAAAAGTGTCCAAAGTAACGTGCCGTGTATGGTCAAACGGCGCTGACTGGACAGAGACATGCCGGAAGGGCAAAAACGCAAGCAAAGCGGCGTGAGTTGGACAAGACCGCATGTTTTGAGAAATTATGGGTAAATCAGTCAAGTGTGACCCAACTAAGGGTATAAATTCAATTTTCCCTTGTTTTATGACTTTGAAATTCAACTAAGAGTAAAAGGTGAAATGTTGTCCCAAGATAAAGCATTAATCAGTGGGACGCACCATTACATCGCACGACATTATCCTAGTGTATCTACTGTTTGCTTCAGCAATTGCTTCTGCACGACAGAGTTATGCTTAGAATAGATTGATGAAACTGTTCAGGCCACTATATTGGGTGTCCGTATCAAAAATGGGTCGTGGTCTTTCGATTACGGTGGTCAAGTGGCTTGCCTCTCTCCGTCGCGAACAACTGAGATCATTGGTGGCAAAGTCACTTATATTATTGATGCCTCACCCATGGAAGTTGTGTTGCGTGCTTTTCATGGTACAACAATGCCTAAGGGTTCATATGGTTACCTTCGTCCATTGAGAAACGTAGTTTCTGTAGAACCGAAAGGAAGCCTCAAAGTTGTCATACAAGCCTACTCAGAATCAGGTGACATTGCCGCACAAGGTGAGGTTTTCTTCATGCCCAAAGCTTGCAATATAAGTCAAAAGACATGTTTCTTGGGTGACCTTGACCCTAAGGTGGAAGTCGAGGTTGCAGTCACTCGGTCTCTGCTTGTTTCAAAAAAGTCGCGTATCATGATATAGGGACGTGACTTTGATGATTTGAAACTATCACTCGGTGGGTTGGGGTTGTGTCCCAATATTTCTGCATTAAATAGCTACTATGTAGGTCTCATGTCAAATTATTCATATTTATGTCATGTTACCAAGAAATTACTTTTGTATGTACTATAAGTTGGACATTATGGTTGTGAAGTATTTTGATTTGATTAGTCATCTGCCGGTTTTTTGTGTGTATATAGGTTGATATGTCTTCTCTTTTTCTTTGCCAACAATAGACTTTATTCCATATATGATTGTCATATCATTTGCAAGAAGGTGAGAAATAAAGTTAGGGATATCAGTATCCCAGGTACTAGAGTTTCTAGAGCTAAAAGAGTGCCTAGCTATCTCATCAACAACCTAATTAGGCTCCTTGAGGCAATGCATAAAGAAGATGTTCGCAAAGTCCATCGACAGTTGCTTACATTCAGTAATAAGGGTTCATACGATTACGTTTGTCTATCAAAGATTGTAGGTTATGTAGAACTAAATGGATGCCTGAAAGTTGTCATACAAGCATAGTCACAATAGGGTAACATCGCCGCACAAGGTGAGGTTTGCTTGATGCCCAAAGCTTGCATTATAAGTCAGTTCACATGTTTCCTTGGTGACCTTGACCCTAAGGTGGAAGTGGAGGTTACTGTCGCTTGGTCTCTGCTTGTTTCGAAAAAGTCACATATTGCTTAAAGGAGCATATCACTGTGCGGGGACGAGAGCTTTGAAGGTTCTGACGATTTGGAACTAGTGCTCAAGGGGTTGGGAATTTGAATTTTTATCATCCCACTTGTTCAAGTGTCCTAGTATCTCTGCACGAAATAGCTACTATGTACCTCTCACGTCGAAGTATTCAAATTAATGTCATGCTATCCAAGCAACTATTTTTGTATGTAATGTATAAGTTGGAAGTTATGGTTGTCCAAAGTATTTTGATTTGACTGATCTGTTAGATTATTTTAGTTTATAGGTTGATATGCCTTTTATTCATTTTACTCGAGTTTTGTTCTCGTAGCATATTCATTCGTTGTTTCTTCTCGTTACAAGAAATCACATGGTCAAGGTAATATTTGAGAAGCCAGCTAAGAGGACAATCATGCATGGTGGGTGTTTTCAGTTGCGAACGCACAAGTTGTACAAAAGTATACATCTTAATAAAAATGATGGAGTTGGGTAATGGCTTAGTAATGCCATGAAGTTTCATGGATGTGTAATGTGTCTGAACTCTCATATAGCATAAGTCCAACTTCGGAGTTGAAGAAATGCAGAAAATCTATGAACTTATCACACTCGAACAACTTTGGAGTTGCGTACTTCTCTAAAATGGTGTGCTCCTCATACTTATAGTTGTTGTGGCTTGTGGCAGTTATCCGTGTCCTAGCACCAACTACTAGTAGCATTTTCAAAGTAAAATGCCTCACCATGGAACTGCCTCGCCGTCCCGTTCTTGGTTCTGGATGTACCAATGGGCTCAAGAACGAGCCTCGGCCCATAGGTACTGTCAAGAGAAATGACGTGACACCATGAGGGCGCGTCTGAGACGGGAGCTCCTATTCAGCGCGTTGAGCGCTGGAAAAAAGGTGTAGCGCGCACCCTTGCCC
>NC_041383.1:818329857-818334101 GCF_002162155.2 Triticum dicoccoides | reverse complement strand
CACACACACACGCTCGACCTTTGGCTGGCCTAGGTGCGGGACGGAGCTCCCGTGTTTTTTCATTTATTTTTGTTCTGGTTTTTTGCATCTTTAAAAAATATCAGGATTTCCAAAGAAGTCTAGAATTTGAAAAATGTTCGCTAGTGCAAAATAATGTGCACCAATTTTTGAATTTATAAATGAGAATTTTTTGTATTTTATGAACCAAAAATCAAAGAAGTTTTCTTAGTATCATGAAAAAAATGAATTGAACAACATTTAATAAATGAACATTTTTTGAATATTAAATTTCTTCAAAACAATTTGTGACCATTTTATAAATTTATTATTATTTCTGGAAAAATATGAATATTTTTGTTGCTGAATAAGAATTACCTCAATGAATATATTTTGAAATAAAAAGTGTCCACCCAGATTTGACAAAAATGCTGGAATTTTTAAAAAAGGATTACCGATTTGATAAAATGTTCCTGGATTTCAAGAAATGTTCATGAAATTTGAAAAGAAAAAATGAATAAAAGGAAAAGGAAAAAAGAAATTTAAAATATATAGGAAAAACATAAAAAGAGAAGAAAACCCCCGGTCTGGGAAGGATCTAGAAATTTTTTAAAACTACCCGCAAAAAAAAGAACATTTTAAAAACCGGCCATGAGCTAGTTTGTCCGGCCCACATGTACGAAGCGGGGGTGTTGTGAGGTATGCGCATGAGTGGGAGCTCCTGTTTGCTGCGTTCTGCGGCAAATATGCGCCGGGTCGCACAGGGGGCGTTGACTGGGCCGGCCCATTCAATGCACTTTGAATACGAGCGTGAAAAAAGGTAGCGCTCGCGGTGGCAAGGAATCGAACAAGGAACCTCCTTGTTGCGCGAGTTCGGTGCTAACCAATGGAATAAAAGAGGCCTATGGACCGAAATACAGCGGAACTATAAGTACGAGTTCCGGGGTTAAAACTGTGTAACATAATCCTGATTTTTTTTCCAAAAATTGATTAATTGTTTGAACGTAAACTTTTCTTCAAAAACGCAAATAAATTTATGAAAACAGATAAATTTTGAATTTCCCAAATATATTTTGAAAACATGGACGTTTTGTAATTTGTGAACAATTTTTTTAAGCACGATCATTTTTTGAAAACATGGACGTTTTGGAATTTGTGAACAATGTTTTGAAGTACGAACATTTTTTGAATCTTGAGAACAAATTTCGAAACGGAGAACAAATTATGAAGCGCGAACAAATTTTTAAAATAAGGAACATATTTTGAGTCTTGAGAACAAATTTTGAAACGGAGAACAAATTTCGAAGCGCGAACAGTTTTTTAAAGCACGACATTTTTTTAATATTGAGAACAATTTTTGAAATGGAGAACAATTTTGAAAAATCCCAAAAAATTTGGAAGCATTATTTTATTAATACACGAACAAAAAGGTAAAATCTCGTACATTTTCTGAATATCGAAAGTTTAAACTGTTTTATGTAACGAGAACAATTTTTGAATTTTGAGATCATTTTTTCGAAAACTGCACATTTTTTGGAAACACGAACAAAGTTTGAATATTTTCAAAAAAAGAGAAGAAAAGAAAAAGAAATAAAAAACCAAAGAAAAAAATTTTGTTGAAAAGAGAAGTTAACTTGAAAAGGAAAACTGAAAGAAAACAAAGAAGTAACGAAAAGAAAAGAAAAAAGAACCAGAAAAAAACAGAAAGAGTAAAAGAGAAAGAACAGGAAAAAATGATAAACCGGTTCAGGAACCTTCTAGATGGTTCCCAAAACCAGTAAAAACCGGCTGGGAACGCTCTAGAAGGTTCCCAAAACCGAAACCTGTAAGTACGCTACTGATGGGCCGGGCCAAATCGCTCGCTCGTTGCATCCCTGTGCGATTGGTCTACAGTTTGACGCAATATACCTCATATAGGTTTTTCCCGCATGAATAGGATACCCGGTGCGAGACCCAACCTGGTCTTTCACAAGCTCGACCTCCCCCCCATCGCTACTAATGGGCTAGCCCAAGTAGGTTCTTCAACAAGGTTTTTTTTGTTTTTCCTTCTATTCATATTTCTGAAAATATTCTAAATACATATATTTAGAACTACAATTTACTTTAAAAAACCCTCAAATTTGGAAAATATTAAATGCAATATAGAGAAATGTTAGTGTAATCTAAAAAAACATTGCTAAAAATTAAATAAATGTTTGTGGCAATTTAAAAATATTTACTCATTTAAAAATGTATGTTACATTTTAAAAAATGATTGTACAATGTCAAAAATTGTTCATGCATTTAAATAAATTCTACTATTTAAAAACAAATATTAATTTTTAGAAACAATTCATCCATTTCAAAAAATTGTTCATGACATTACCATTTTGTATACAACATAAAGATATTGTTGTATGGTAACGCGACAGAAAACAAAAAATTTCCGACCTACGCACCAGCCCAGGACCACTATGGAGACTGCATACATGGTTTGGTCTTTTTCGTTACCAACTCGTAGCGCAGCGGGAAGTAGAGTCGATGACGATCGGCGGTGCAGATCCCCGCAGCTAGGATTTACAACCTCCCAACCGCGAGGATGTATACCCTCATCTGCTCCTCAGACAGCCCTCTGGAAGGCGGTCGAACAACCCCCTGGATAGTGTCGCGGACAGCCGTTCCAGAGGACCTTCGAAACTCGAACGGTCGCTCGGACAGCCCTTCGGGAGGACCTTCGAAACTCGGACGGTCACACGGATAGCCCTTCGGGAGGCACTCACGAACTAAGACCGAAACTACGATCTCTCTACAGAGTTGCACACATACGGTGTCATCTATCCGGCAGGGCTTCGCCATCTAAAACTAGTTCCTGCCGGAACCCAGACAACCTTACGGCTCTACGAAACTCTTTTCGTGGGAGGGAGAGAAGAAGCTAGATAATGCATGGCATGTGTATGAGAGCAAGGGATGAGAGTGGAGGGCTGCCCCTCCACCTCTATTTATAGGAAATCCCAAGGGGTAGGATCGTTTTACAAGAAAACCCAAAACCCACATGAAATGTAGTCCTTCCCAAGGACCTAAAGAGTGAAAACAAGGGACAAGTGGGGCCTCATGGATGAGCTGCACCCATGAACGTACCACCCCTTGTGGCCCCCCCAAAAGGAGGTTCCCACCCTTCCATGTCATCCCTAGATCTTTTGGGCAAAGCCCCAAAAGGTGGCTTTCCATAAAATATCCCAAAATGCACTTTCACTATTCACGACGACATTTTTCAGCGTCTGTTCAAACTAAAAATATTTATGTGGGCTTAGAACATTTCCAGTACCCACAAAAAATGATTTTCAACGTGTTCCGAAACAATTCCGGTGTAGTGATTTTCATCTGCGAAAAGCATCTGAAGTGGTTCGGGCAGCTCTGGAGCATATCTGGTTATTATCCCGGAAAATTCCAGAAAGCTTCTAGAATGATTCTGGCACCCTCCAAGAATTATCAGGCATGTGCCGAAACCAATTTGACAACTCATCCAATGACCTCTCTCTGCGGAACCTTTTCCGTTGTCCGAAACTTTTCCGGTGTCCGAAACTTTTTCGGTGATTTTCTCTCAGACTCCTTGTCTAGTATTCAATAGATAGATGACCCTTAAGCGTGTGACCCTATAGGTTCGGTGAAGTATAGACATGACCGGAACCCTTTCCGATCAACGATCAACATCGGAGCCGTGGACACCCATATTGACCCCTATCACTACAAAAAAAAGATACATCTGTGACATTTTGGGCCGAACGAAAAAAAATTGTCATACATATGACACTTCTATGACGATAATTGTGACAAAACCCGGTATCATCATAGATGTGGTGGGCTCCTACTTCTATGACAAAAAGTCATGACAGAAAATTGGCTTTTTGTCCTGGGCGGGAGGAGAGCTGCTGCATGACATTCTTTGGGCCGTCCATGACGGAAAAAACCATGGTAGAAGCGAGGGCGAGGAAAATTCGGGGAGTTCCCGGTTACGGTGGGAGGTCGGGGGCCGAGCGATGCGCATTTCCCTCGTACATGTACGCGCGTCTGTGCGAGGCGTTGGCTCTAACTGAACCCGAGCGAGGCGTTGGGCTCTAACTGAACCCGAGCGATTGCACTGCAGGCTACGCGTTACTGAACCCGAGCGATCGATCGATGGCTGTTAACTGAACCCGATCGAGCGATTCCTTTGCTACTGCTGCTAACTGAAGCCGATCGATTGGATGAACAGTGAGCGTTGCGGGGTG
>NC_041383.1:818309938-818329554 GCF_002162155.2 Triticum dicoccoides | reverse complement strand
GTGTTTGGATGAACAGTGAGCGGTGGCGTTGCCTCTGGATGAACAGGACCCCACGACATGGAGGGCTGGATGAACAGTAGATGGTGGAGGGCTTCCCGTGGAGGGGTGGTTGAACAGGACCCCTTGGTGTGGAGGGCTGGATGAACAGTAGACGGTGGAGGGGTGGTTGAACAGTAGCCGGTGGAGGAGCGCGCGGTGGAGGCTGGATGAACAGGAGCCCGTGGAGGCTAGAGGAGGTCGACGGTAGCCCGTGGAGGCCGGAGGAGGTCGACGGTGGAGATGAACAGTATCCTGTGGAGTCCTATTTTGCGGTACACCACACCCCTCCCGATGAACAGGACCCCCGTTTTGACCGTAGGAGGTCTGTTTCGTCCGTTTTGCGGTACGCCACACCCCTCCCGATCAACAGGACCCCCGTTTCGACCGTAGGAGGTCCGTTTCCTCCGTTTTGTGGTATGTCACACCCCTCCCGATCAACAGGACCCCCGTTTCGACCGTAGGAGGTCCATTTCCTCCGTTGCGGTACGCCACACCCCTCCCGATCAATAGGACCCCGTTCCGAATGTAGGAGGTCTGTTTTTTCCGTTCTGCGGTACGCCAGGCCTCGTTTCCGTCGCCTGTTCCGTCCAAGCCCTCCCGATGAACACGACTACGCATTCCGTTCTGACCCAGCCAGTTGGCTCCCACACGTTTCGTTGCCTCCCGATGAACACGACGCATTCCGTTGCCTCCCCATGAACACGATGCATTCCGTTGCTTCCCAATGAACATGACGCATTCCGTTGCCTCCCCATGAACATGACGACGACGCTGTTTCTCCCTTCCGTCCCAGCCATGTACACGAGCCCTCGCCGTACATATGCGCGAGTAGGCGTTCGAGACCCTACCCGTATGTACGTACGTCGCCGTATTTTCTTTCTTGCACCCTTGCCGTTGTACGTACATGTACATGCTACATGCACGCCTCTACTATGACAGCGTGCGCCCCTCTACTACGACACGTGCGCGCCTCTACATCGACCAGTATGTACGTACACGTTCGCGACCAGAATGACAACGCTACGTACGCTTCAACCAGGTGGGTCCCGACTGTCAGGCACTTCCTTGCCTGCAAAGATGTAGCTGGTGGGTCCCAGCAGTCAGGGGGGCGAATCGTTTTGGTTTTGTTTTTTTTGCCCGGACACACTTCCTTGCGTGCGAAGGTGTAGCTAGTGGGTCCCAGCAGTCAGGGGGGAAACATTTTTTTCGCGAAATACGGTGGCGCCTCTGGTGGGTCCCTGCTGTCAGGTGGAGGAATAATTATTTTGCGCGTAATAAGGAGGCACTTCCTTGCGGCCGCCATGGACCCAGCTGTCAGCCTCTCAACGCACAGTACTCTTCCGATGGAAGTCGGTCGTTGACCACATTGACCATGCCGCGCCGAGAGCACCATGGCAGTAGACGACGGCGAGGCCTAGGAAGGGGACGACACGGAGGCAGGGAAGACTCGACAGTTGTTTCCCACGCGGAGGGGAGTATTACTGTACGAGGGTTTACTGGTTCGTCCGCCGTCGCCGGAGAATAATAGCAGGTGTGGGTGAGTAGAGGGATGGCTAGGCCAACGATGGGAGTACGATGGGGCGGTGAGGCCTGCGTGGCAGCACAGCCGGCCGCGGGGAGGAGGGTGCAGGCAGTCCCGCCGGTGCTTGTTTGAGCGGCTGGAGCAGGAAGAGCAGAGATTGAAGAAGAACGGCGACCGTTGGATGGACATCCAGCAGTCACTACTTGTGCGTCAACCTTTTTTCAGAAAGCCTCAAATTTGTGGAAAACAGCATACAGCCCATCTGTCATTATTTCTAATAATTTACAGCCCATTTTCTAATTCTTAAGGTTTTTTTGGGAGCCTATATTCTTTTTGTTAGCATTATAGCCCATATTGTGGCCACTGTTAAAAAATTATACGAAATTTTGCATATTTCGGTGCGGTCCGAACTGTTTTTAATCCCGAAATATCGACTCACATTCAAACTGATTTTAAAAATAAATATATATCAATATAAAATCCAACAAATTCTCCACGCATAAAAATTAATGTAATTTAAAATCTTGAAATGAAAAAAAAAGATATTTGGAACTAATTGCCGGTTTGATGTGTTTTAGAAATGTACAACCCATTTCTCATTACTGATGGGCCATTTTCTCGGCCAGCCGAATGAAAGCTCTCCTTGTCTTGAAAGATTTGCAGCCCAACAGGCGTGACAAAGCAACTTACTTGGCAAATCACAAAAAAACTGAGATGTGGCCGTGGACCCAGCTGTCAGCCTCTCCACGTACAGTACTCTTCCGATGGAAGTCGTTCCTTGACCACATTGACCACGCCGCGCGGAGAGCACCACGGCGGTGGACGACGGCGAGGCCTAGGAAGGGGACGACGCGGAGCCGGGGAAGACGCGACAGTGGAAGCCCGCGCGAAGAGGAGTACGAGGATTCACTGGTTCGGCTGCGGTGTGAGGCTGACGTTGCCGCAGGGCCTTGGAAGTGGTGGGAATAGTAGGGGGCGGTGAGGCCTCCGCGGCAGCACAGCCGGCCATAGGGGGCAGGAGCATGCGGCACGATCGGCGCTGCTTTGGGCGGCTGGAGCAAGAAGACCAGAGGTTGAAGAAGCACTACGGCCGTTGGATGGACATCGTACAGTCACTGGAGCTAGAATCATTCATATTGACTAAGTTGGCAAAGCCCTCCGTCCCCGTCAACTTAGTAGGCCCACAAGTCAGCCTCCCACCAAGGTGGGTCCCAGCTAGCCGGGGGAGTATTCATTTTTTTGTCCGTAATAAGGAGGAACTTCTGGTGGGTCTGAGCTGACAGTGGGGGGAACATTTTTTTTGTGAAATACGGTGGCCCGTCCGGTGGGTCCCAGCAGTCAGGAGGAAACGATTTTTTTCGCAAAATACTGGTAGCCCGTCCGGTGGGTCCCTGCTGTCAGGTGGGGGAATAATTATTTTCCACGTAATAAGGAGGCACTTCCTTGCGGCTGCTGTGGACCCAGCTGTCAGCCTCTCCACGTACAGTGCTCTTTCGATGGAAGTCGGTCGTTGACCACATTGACCACGCCGCGCCGAGAGCACCACGGCGGTGGACGACGGCGAGGCCTAGGAAGGGGACGACGCGGAGCCGGGCAAGACGCCACAGTGGATGCCCACGCGGAGAGGAGTACGAGCGTTCACTGGTTCGGCTACCGTCGCCGCAGAATAACAGGGGGTGTGGGTGAGTGGAGGGATGGCATGGCCAGTGGTGGGAGAAAATATGGGGGCGGTGAGGCCTCCGCGGTAGCACAGCCGGTCACAGGAGGCAGGAGCAGGCGGCACGACCGGCGCTGCTTTGGGCGGCTGGAGCAAGAAGACCAGAAGTTGAAGAAGCACTATGGCCGTTGGATGGACATCATACGGTCACTGGACTATTGACTAAGTTGACAAAGCCCTCCGTGCCCGTCAACTTAGTAGGCCTAGAAGTCGGCCCAACAATATGGTGGGTCCCCGCTAGCAGGGGGGCATTCATTTTTTTGGGCGTACTAAGGAGGCACTTCCTTGCGTGCGAAGATATAGCTGGTGGGTCCGACCTGTCAGCGGCGGAACGTTTTTTTCTCGAAATACAGAGGCCCTTCCTATGGATCCTAGCTGTCAGGTGGAGGAATCATTATTTTACGCGTAATAAGGAGGCATTTTCTTGCGTGCGGCCATGGACCCAGCTGTCAGCCTCTCCACGTATAGTCCATTTCTGATGGATGTCGTTCATTGACCACGTTGACCAGGCTGCGCCGAGAGCACCAGGGCGATGGATGACGGCGAGGCCTAGGAAGGGAACGACATAGAGCCAGGGAATACTCAGCAGTTGTTTCCCACACGGAGGAGTATGAGGGTTTACTGGTTCGTCTGTCGTCGCCGGAGAATAACAACATGTGTGGGTGAGTAGAGGGATGGCTAGGCCAGCGATGGGAGTACGGTGGGGCCGTGAGGCCTGCGTGGAAGCATAGCCGGCCACGGGAGGAGGGAGCAGGCAGTCCTGCCGGCGCTTGTTTGAGCAGCTAGAGCATGAAGAGCAGAGATTGAAGAAGCACGACAGCCGTTGGATGGACATCCAACAGTCACTGCTCTTGTGTGTTGACTAAGTTGACAGGGCGTTGCGTGTGCGTCAACCGTTGTTTTATGAAAGCATACGCGTCAACCTGTAGTAGGCGCACAAGTCAGCCTCAAATCTGTGGAAAACAGCATACAACCCATCTGCCATTATTTCTAATAATGTACATCCCATTTGCTAATTCTTGAGAGTTTTTCTTGAGCCCATCTTTTTGATAGCATTACACCTCATATTGTGGCCACGGTTAAGAAGTATACAAAATTTAGCATATTTCGGTGCGGACAACTGTTTTTAATCCAGAAATATCGATTCACATTCAAACTATTTTGAAAAATAATTTATATAAATATAAAATCCAAATAATTGTGCACGCATAAAAATCAATGGAATTTAAGATCTTGTAATGAAAAAAAATTGAAACTAATTCCCGGTTTGATTTGTTTTAAAAATGTACAACCCATTTCTAGGCAAACCAAATGAAACTCGACTCGTCTTGAAAGATTTGCAGCAAAGCAGGGCCGAAAATGCAAGTAGGCCTTGTTTGGGCATTTCTTTTTAAAAAATAGAATTGGGCTAGCCATTTTCAGCTGGGCTCATGATGTGGTAAACATAAATAAAACCCTGGCTAGACGGGCCACAGCCCCCGCACAGCCCCTGCAAAACTAGTATAAATAACAACTGCTTGTTCCTCAAAAAAAAACTGCAGGACTTTCTGGGTCCCTGGTGTCAGCCGTTCGTAGTGTAATTCTCTCGTTTATTGACTATGTTGACAATGGCGTGAGCCCCAGATGTCCAACCATTAGGAGGAACCATATTTTTGGGCTTGTACTATAGAGGCACTTGCTCGCGTACTGCCATGACGCTGGTGGGTCCCTACTGTCATCCTCTCCACGTACAGTCATCTCCTTGTTCCTCTCGGTTGTTGACGACGTTGACAACGCAAGAGGGCGGCACACCGCGCACGGCGAGCGAACCAAGGCCGCAAGACGGAGGACGACGGTGAGGCCTCGGATGGAACGAATAGGAGCCATTGAAGATGCGCCGGTCTAGTCGCAGGTGGAGGGGAGTACAAGGGTTGACTGGTTCGGGCGCGGGTGCATGTTGGGGCTGACGTTGCCGGAGAATAACAGGACATGTGGGGGAATAGAGGGAGGGACTGGCCAACGTTGGAGGGTACGTACGGTAGGGCGGCGAGGCGCTGCCAGCCATGGGAGGCGGGAGCAGGCAGAGCCGACGGGGTGGTTTGGTTTGGGCGGCTGGAGGAAGAAGAAGACAAGAGATAGAAGATACACAACAGATGTTGGATGTCAATCCAATGACTGGTAGGCAGAATCGTTTGTTGACTGCCTAGTAAATCGACACCACCTTGGATAGGCTATTTCCTCGCGGGTCCAAAATGTCAGAATCCAAATCTGTCACGGTCATGCAGCCTTTCCTATGAAAATTTACAGCCCATTTGATGTGCTAGTTCGAAATAAGTTTGTGGGTGCTGGTGGGGGCTAATCACTTGGCTTCTGTAATGCACAGTGAGCTCAAGCAGCCGGCGAGAGTGATGTTATTTCCCTTGGTTGGGATTTGTTACAATATTTCACTCTAAATTAAACGAATGGCAAGCCATTTGCCTTGTTTCAAAGAAAATATGACAGTCACAACCGAGTTGAAAAGGGCAGGAACATATAACTCCAGCTTAGAAACTGTACAAAATCACGAGGGTTAATTGTTCATCAAGTTTACAAAAAAAACCAGATTGAAAAGCAACATCTAACTCCAGCACTATTTTCGGCAGTCACAGTCAAATGGATCGGTCAGGTCCATAGAATGAACATCCTGGGTCGTAAAATTTACTGGATTATGACCACAATATGTTGTAAATAGAAGCCCGACACGTTCAGAAGCTCTTTTGCCCACCTGAAACTCCTTTTTTTGCTCTTCGACATACCCATCCGTCAAAACCATGCTGCTGATAAACTTAAGCCTGATGGACAATAGTAACCTCGCATTCAGTAGGAAGAATGTGACAAATCTTGTGTTTGCACGGTTGGCTACATATCGTTCTAGAGTTATTGTCTTCAATCAAATCTCATGAGAAGTGAGAAAATCCCGATGCTTACGGATCCACCGGTTGGTTATAACTTTCTTACCCCGTCCTGTTTCCTAAATAGACATGAAGACTGAAAACAGTTAAGGTCTAAAAGAAGAGTGTCGAAAGAGCAACAGCTGAACGGTTAATTGTAGTACACTATATGAAGGCTTCCAATGTGCGTGGAATTATCACCTTTATATACAACTTCTCCAGACATGGAAAGCATTGCAGCAAGCCAATAATCTTGTTCAGACCAATACTATTCAATTGGATATATAAGATCTTGACAGAATCCGGCACCATTGATAGGCCATCCATGGAGAAACTCTTCATTGAGCATAGAACATAATATTAGTACAAAACATGTACTCCAAGATGATATATAAATTATGCGCAGAAATTTAAAATGCAGCTTATGGTTACAAGTGTAGATGATAATATAAAGTACCTGAAGAACTGTGGAGCCAAACACCATATTGAAATGAGCACAGAGATCATGTATTACACCCAAGGTCTCCAGTTTAGGCACAGAGAGGACGGTTATTTGCAACGGTGAATAACTAGAATCAAGGATCAACCTTTGAAGTGAAGGGGCATCTTGGATGATGAGGTGCCTTCCGTTAAAAGAAATTCCAATTCTTACAAGGTTAGGCGACTTTATTTGGAGACAACCAATTCTAACTATGAAAACAAGCACCAAGCACTCCAGCGCAGGGCAACTGGAGTGGATGATGTTGTGCAATGAGGCCTCCGATATACGAACCCGCACAAGTGAAAGTTTCTTGAGAAATGGGAGTCGAAGGTTTAGTACCAGATTTTCTGGTAGGTAGCACAACACAAAGGTGGCGGTGTGGAGAGAGGAGGAAAACTGCAAGATGGACATCGGTGCTGAGGGCACAAGTTCATGGCGTTCGGTATGTGGCATGTGATTTCCAGGGGAATAGTAGAACTCAAGCAGTTGTAGCTCTGTGAATTCAGGGGATTTCAGCCAGGCGTCCACCGTGCAGGGCATGGTATGCTTGCTCAGGTAGCATGACGGGATGAAGAGGCTTTGAACGGAGCCCTAGTGGGAGGAGATGATGGCTCTAGGGATTTCAAAATCATTGAAGAGAGATAGCTGACGATAGTCGAGATTAAGGGGCATGGCGCACCATAGAGGGCGCCACCGAATTGAGAGGACTTGGGTGCGGCAGCAATCCTTAGTGGGGATAAGCGAGATGATCTCCCCAAGGATGGCGTCCGGGAAATTGCTGATGCGGTCCACCCGAGATTCTACGGGTTCCTGGGATCCAGTGGGGGCGGGGTCGCCGCTTCTCCCCGCGCTGCCGGGTGCGGGATGTACAACAGGCGTCGCCGCTGGTGGGAGCCTCGTCTTCTTGGCGCTGGGGTCAGCCGACTCCATTTTCCTCGAGGGTGTCACGTCACGCTCACGGATTTGAGCAGAGTAACGAATGACGAGCCTAGTTGTAGTGTGAGCGAAGAAGAAGGGGAGCTGGGGGTTTTCTGTAGGAGTGAGGAAGAAGGGGAGCTGGGGTTTTCTGTAGGAGTGAGGTGAGGAATTTGGGGGTACGAGTAGAGCGAGCTGACGTGAGGTGGGAGGGAGCGAGGAGGAAGAAGAGCACCCAGGTTTTTTTTGGGGGGGCGGTGTGCTGGGTGTGTGTAGCGCCTCTCATTCAGTAAATATATGGGATTTTGAATCGATTTTACTATTTACTAGTGTGGATGGTGTCACGCCCAATATGTGACCCTATCCAAAAGGAACTCGAAGGTCCCACCAAGGATAGACCCGCATATTGAAACGCTTTTGCAAGGTGGATATCATTACATCAACATTACATAATAGATGGGGATACATACAGAAGGCATACAATGCCACACGAATACAACAATACATCATCCATAAGATCAACATCCGACTACGGATGAAACACAAACAGAAGCTGAAATGACATCCACCCTGCTAGCCCAGGCTGCCGACCTGGAACCTATCCCCTGATCGAAGAAGAAGCAGAAGAAGAACTCCAAAACAAGCAAACATCGCTCTCACGTCATGGTCATCACATAACCTGTACCTGCAACTGTTGTTGTAGTAATCTATGAGCCACGAGGACTCAGCAATCCCATTACCATGGGTATCAAGACTAGCAAAGCTTAAAGGGTAAGGAAGGGGTAAAGTGGTGAGGTTGCAGCAGCGACTAAGCATATATGGTGGCTAACATACGCAAAATGAGAGCGAGAAGAGAAGCAACGGAACGGTCGTGAAGCTAGCAATGATCAAGAGGTGATCCTGAACTCCTACTTACGTCAAACATAACCCAAAACCGTGTTCACTTCCCAGACTCCGCCGAAAAGAGACCATCACGGCGACACACACGGTTGATGCGTTTTAATTTGGATCTGGTGTCAAGTTATCTACATCCGGACATTAACAAATTCCCATCTGCCACATAACCGCGGGCACGGCTTTCGAAAGATAATACCCTGCAGGGGTGTCCCAACTTAGCCCATCACAAGCTCTCACGGTCAACGAAGGATATTCCTTCTCCCGGGAAGACCCGATCAGTCTCGGAATCCTGGTTTACAAGACATTTTGACAATAGTAAAACAAAACCAGCAAAGCCGCCCGATGTGCCAACAATCCCGATAGGAGCTGCACATATCTCGTTCTCAGGGAAACACCAGATAAGTCAAGCTACGAGTAAAACCAGACCTCGAGTTTCCCCGAGGTGGCCCCGCAGGTTGCTCGGTTTGGACCGGCACTTAGAGAAGCACTGGCCCGGGGGGGGGGGGGCTAAAATAAAGATGACCCTCGGGTTGGCCGACCCAAGGGAAAGGTATATGTGGTGGTGAGGCAAATGGTAAAACCAAGGATGGGCCTTGCTGGAGGAGTTTTATTCAAAGCGAACTGTCAAGGGGGTCCCATAAATCACCCAACCGCGTAAGGAACGCAAAATCCGGGAACATAGTACCGATATGACGGAAACTAGGGCGGCAAGAGTGGAACAAAACACCAGGCATAAGGCCGAGTCTTCCACCTTTTACCAAGTATATAGATGCATTAATTAAATAAGAGATATTGTGATATCCCAACCATAATCCTGTCCACCATGGAGCAATCTTCAACTTCACCTGCAACTAACAACGCTATAAGAGGGGCTGAGCAAAGTGGTAACATAGCCAAGCAACGGTTTGCTAGGAAGGGTGAAAAGGTTAGAGGCTGACATGGCAAATTGAGAGGCTTGAAGAGCAAATGATAGGTAGCGCAGCAAAGCAATAGAACGAAGCAACTAGCATAGCAATGATAGTAGTTTGATCCAAGGTGACGGTCATCTTGCCTGAAATCCCGCTAGGAAGAAGAACGAGTCCATGAAGAAGACGAATGGGAGTAGTCGAACGAATCCTCACAATCGCAACATTACCGGAACTAAGAAGCAACACCAGAAAGAAAGAAACAACATGGTAAAAACACAAGCATAAACATGGCATGATGCACAACCAAGTATGATGCATGTCCGGTTTAAAGAGCATGGCATGGCAATTTGCCACAAACAACACTACAAATTAAGTGGAGCTCAATATGCAATGAGTTGCATGTTGACGAAACACCACACCAATTATTTAGTTCTCTCTCGCTTATGTACCCAACAATATTAAATGTTATTAAACATGGCAAGGGGTGAAGCATACGAAAAACTACCTATCTAGACAAGTTTAAATGAGGCCGGAACAACAAACAACAATTCCGGAAAAACCTCATATGCAATTTATGAATTTGCTACTGTTCTGGCCTATACACAATTTTAGAGTTGTTAAACATGCAAGATGAGTGCACCAAGTTAATCTATGCATTTTTCCACCCCATTTACATATAAAGTTTATTTAAAATGGAGCTACAGTTATTTAGTTATGAAATTAAACATTTTAGCATGGCGTTTAAGCAAATTCAATCAAACAACATTTTAAACATTTCAAACATGGATGAAAGTGGCATATTATTAATCTACACAAAATTCTAAACATTTTACATGTTTAAAACATTTTAAACCGATGCATGGTTGTTGAGTTATTAATTGCATGAACATGAGGGTGCAATCTTTAAACATGCAGTTTACTGGAAAAATAGATAAATTCGCAGGCGAGAAAAAACGTGCACTGGGCTGAATCTAGCGGAACTGGGCAGGGGAAAGTTGCTCACATTGCGGGCTGGGCCCGGATCTGGAGTTGGGCCGGTGAGGAGCTGGAGCAGGCTGGGCCTTGGGGCGCTGGAGGGGAGGCAGCCCAGGCGCGGTCAGCGCGGGCTTGAGGCGCAGGGGTGAAGCAGAAGACGCACAGGGTCCTGGACGGCGATGAGGCAAACGACGATGGGGACGGAGCTGCAGCAGGCTCCGGCGACGAGGATCCGTTCCAGGATGAAGAAGCGGCGGGCATCCATGGTGGCGGAGTATCTGGGAGAGAGAGGGATTAGAGAGAGGGGAAGCCGAAGAAGAGGACGGCAGGAGGAGGCAAGGTGCTGCCCTGCCGTTCGACGGCGGCGACAAGGCTGACGAAGTGCCTGTCGGAGTCGCAGAACTTATGCACGAGCAGAGGAGCTCGGGGACTCGGGCGCGCGAGGCTGCAGGAAGCTCCGGCTGGTCGAGGTACTTGGCGACGCGGACGCCGGGGTTGGGGTCCTCGGCCACAGGGTGTGGAAGGAGGAGCTCGGGGTGGCCTCCAGCCAAGCAGACGGGCGTGCACGGGCGGGAAGGAGCAGAGGCGAAGACTCGGGCTCCTGCTGATCCAGAGAGCGAGGGAGGCTGCGGGTTTGCTGTGGTTGGGCGGCGGCGGAAATCAAGGGAATTGGTCGGGGAGGATTTGGATCGGGAAGAGATGGAGGCTGGTTGGTTGGGATGGATCCCGAGGGAGAAAGGTAAGTAGGTGGCGGCGGTGGGGGAATAGAGTTAGGCTAGCGTTAGACTGATTTGGTAGGTGGGTGGACTATATATAGGGAAACAGAACTAGGTTAGGACCTTCCGATTTAAATCGGACGATCGAGATAATTAGGTTGGGGGAGACCAAATAAGAAAATAGAGATGTTTTATAGATGTTTGGGGATGATCGAGACCCCTCGGTCATGACAGCCTGGGTCGGGTCCAGAGCAGTTTTCGGACGTGCACAAGAGGGGTTTGACAAAACGCCATGGAGACAAAGGGTTTTGATGGGATCAGAAAAGAGAGAGAAGAGAGCGGTCCGGTTGATCTGAGAGGGGTCAACAGGGACAAGGAAGAAGTGACAACAACGAGCGAATGCGAGTTTTATGAAAACGATGCCGATGCAATGCGAATGATGACATGAGATGAGATGCATGACAAGAACAAAATGCAAAACAAAAGACAAAAACCCAACCACGAAGGAAATATCATATCGCATCTCCGGAAAAGGCAAGAGTTGGAGTTACGAATATGGAAAGTTGTATCCAGGGCGTTACAACACTCCACCACTACGAGAGGATCTCGTCCCGAGATCTAGGATGGCACCAGAGAGAAACGGAAGAGGAAGAGAAGAGGTAAAACTAAGTTGCTTCTTCGACCAATGAGTGAAACCAAAGAACCTTGAGAGGTTGAAAAGTCGAAAGAAAGAACACAACAGAGTTGAACACAATTGAGAGCACTGCGGTAGAAAGTAGAAAACAAGGAATACCATGTGAACCTTGGAGGTTGCAAAGCTATGAATGACAAGTACAAAGGACAAGAAGGAATTGGAACAACTCTGGTTAAAACAAGATAAACAAGGAACAAGGAAGAACAAATTTGGACAACACTCCGGTTGAAAAGAGATGCAAGACTTGATAAGATGAAAAGAACTTGAAGAGATGACACAACACTCCGGTTAAATGGATGAGCACAAAAAAAACATGATCCTCACAATTCGAGATGATGAGTGAAAAGAGCAACATCACAATGCCTCCGGAAGAAATAATAGAAGATAGATCATTGGAATAACAAAATGGAGAAGAGAATGCCAACTTCTGCCACAAATGAGCTTGGAAAGCACTCTTGCAAGAAGGTTATAACGGAGTTGTTGGAAAACCAACGACGAAAAGAACACGCTTGTTGTGGGCTTATGGAAAACATCTCAACATTTGAGGTGAAAACCAGCCACCAACGGAAACAAATAATATAATTGATAACACCAACGAGATGAAAAACTTCTTCCACCAAGATGATAGAGAGATAACTTGGACCATTGATAATCACCACAATAGCAACATTCCTTAGGGAAGGCTTTAGGTGAAATCTGTACCAAGATAACTCCAAAGAAGAGATTGATGGATTTCAAATACCTCATTCTTGACAACATGAGAATCACGAAACATGAACAGAAAATTGCCAAGAATGATATAACACCACCTCAGAAGCTAAGGTAGAAAGAATTGCACTTCGAAATGCAAGAATAAGAATGCTTGAACTCCTCAAAACAAAACACGTGTTGGGCACCATGTTTATTTTAGAGTATAGCTTGGCGGATCTTAGCTTCGTGGGAAGTCTTGAAGAACAATTGAAGAATGAAAATGATCCTTGATGAACCACCATGTAGAGCCTCCATGGAGAAATCCGTTAATAAAAGAATGATCAAACAAAAGGAAAGTTGAAGACACAAGGTGAAGTCTTGCGATGATTTAGATGGAGCTTCACGACGAGATAATGCGGAAAACATGGAACTCCAGAAAAGAAAAAGATGAAACACTAGAACCGAGAAATGTGACATGATGAACAACTCTGGAAAGAAGAAACTAGATCACTTGGATGAAACAAAAATAAGAATTACGTTATGCGTATCCTTCACCAATTTAAATTGATGACAAGAAACAGATTTGGCATACTACTTATTCTTCTTGAGGGATTGAAAAGAGATATGGAGCGAACTTAAAGAAGTTATTGATGGGACCACCGTGGGATTGGAAACAACGAATGAAATGATACGGTAGCAAAGGAAGAGGAATCTTGAACGAACCACTGTAAGAATTGAAAATGAAAGTAGCAAAGGCACAATTCACCGGGAAGAATTGGAAAATGAATGAAGATACTTGAGGGGATTTAAATACATGAGAACAAAGAGATCATGAACTGATTAGAGGGTATTTGAACGATGCACCGGTAAGATTTGGAGAATAATAGCTACACGCTGAGAATGAAGAATTATGACATGATGGCCTTCGGAGGAAAGAAATGGAAACAACTCATGAAATGCTCCGGATGGGTGAAAAGAATTCCCACAATCGAAAACAATTATGAGAGGATGGCATCAAACTTGGACTATGCATCTTTGGAAGAACGGGTAAGGATTTAAGAGGAACTCTTCTTCGGTCTTCAAAATCCGATAATGACGAGGAGAAACTCCACCATGAATTGTTGAGATACTCCGGGAGAAAAATTAGAAAGGTTGAACCAACGATGAAGAGAATTTGAAAGATCTTGGAGAAGTTCATATGACTTATGATAATTCATTCTTACGTCATACTTGGAAAATAATTTGAGAGTAACTCCGGGAAGGTTAGAAGAGTGAGGTAAGATCCTGGGAAAAGACCTGTGGGTTAGGGCCCACTGAAAAGATACACCGTTAAAAAGGTCACTTGGAAGAGAGATTGCACCGGTTGAATTAAATGGCTTGAATGAGATTACAACCTCGAATTATCTTAAACGGATTGAGAATGGAAACACAAGTCTTGTGAGATATCTTCAGCACTCCATAACAAATGAATCGGAAGAAGTGAATGATTAAGAGGTGCATCGGCATGAGAAAGCATTAGAAACGAGGAAAGGTATATGATGAATATCATAAGCTTGAATTGGATCCACCTTAGAAGAAACAACAATGAAGGATGATGAACTCGAAACTGTTGAGCATCTTCATGGGGAATCACCGAATAAGAACATTGAAAGAAAATAATGAGGAGACTTCTCACAAATAAAAGGATACATGATTAAGAAATCTGAGTCCTTGAAGAAAGGGTGGGAGGGCGGGAAAACAAAGGAAACTTGGGGACGGATGAAACAAACACCGGTGAGAAAACTTAGAGTTGATCTTATGGATGTTGAAAATGATCGGATCCACTTGAAGAGACGCATGCCGGTTGGAAAAGAATAAAATTGACGACCTCGATGAACACGAAGGATTAGTATTCACATAGCAATATGAGAACAACGTTTAGGAAAGGTATGGATTCAACATTTGACTTCGAAGCAACTCGAATACCACATATAACACAAAACAAAGGATCTGGCTTGCAGAATAAGCCGGAACAAACATATGATAGAGATTTCGTCCGAAGTTTTCGTGGTGGGGCCCACATGGGCTCGATCGTACAGCACCATCATGTGCAAGGCAGTGCACATGACATATGAAGTGTCCCCAAACCAGCATAGCCAAGGGCTCTTTAAGACACAACGAGACCACTGTAAAAACGACCGTGGATAGGCGGACCACTAGACGTCGAACCCCAATCTCATATCATGCATCTGTCGGAAAGATATTCTAGGAGCTACTTGAATTCCCACCTATAAAACTCCCGAAACTTTCTGGTTATGCAATCTGGTGTTGGGGATACAGGGGAAGCAATATATCTCACCCAAACTAACAATCCCTACATCCAGCTGTATCCATCCGTCAACACATAACCAAGAAAACTCCGGAAATCGTGTACCTCAACCTTCGAAAAGCATCCGTTATACGAGCTATGGCAATACTCCTGAACTCCCCAGCACTGGGTGCCGTCGAGGTTATCTCACCAACAACTGCATAAAAGAGATTTTCGATGTCGGAAAAACTCAAGTATTCCAGAACTGCAACGATAAAATTGTGACGACAACACCTCGGAGCTCAACTCCCCGGGACACTGCCACAACCCCTAATGTCAGGAGGCACCAAGAACAATGTTCTCGTCACAAGAATATCGGAACGATCCCAAGATACCCGCGTGATCCTAAATTTTTTTTAGTGAAATATGAGGAGAGGAAAGACAAAACATCTATGTGAGGAGTCCTTACCAGAGCGACGAAGGGGGCTGAGGAGTAAAAATAATCCTACTCTCCGATATATATAATCCTAAGACTCAAAATAGTTTTCTTCTAGACTCAACAACGGCCAACAAACAAGGGGGCTCCTATGGTCGGTCGAGGCTCTGATACCAACTTGTCACGCCAATATGCGACCCTATCCAAAAGGAACTCGAAGGTCCCACCAAGGATAGACCCACATATTGAAACACTTTTGCAAGGTGGATATCATTACATCAACATTACATAATAGATGGGGATACATACAAGAGGCATACAATGCCACACAAATACAACAATACATCATCCATAAGATCAACATCTGACTACGGATGAAACACAAACAGAAGCTCAAACGACATCCACCCTGCTAGCCCGGGCTGCCGACCTGGAACCTATCCCCTGATCAAAGAAGAAGCAGAAGAAGAACTCCAAAACAAGCAAACATCACTCTTGCGTCATGATCATCGCATAACCTGTAACTGCAACTATTGTTGTAGTAATCTGTGATCCACGAGGACTCAGCAATCCCATTACCATAGGTATCAAGACTAGCAAAGCTTAAAGGGTAAGGAAGGGGTAAAGTGGTGAGGTTGTAGCAGCGACTAAGCATATATGGTGGCTAACATACGCAAAATGAGAGCGAGAAGAGAGGCAACGGAACAGTCGTGAGGCTAGCAATGATCAAGAGGTGATCCTGAACTCCTACATACGTCAAACATAACCCCAAAACCGTGTTCACTTCGCGGACTCCGCCGAAAAGAGACCATCACGGCTACACACACGGTTGATGCATTTTAATTCGGATCTGGTGTCAAGTTATCTACAACCGGACATTGACAAATTCCCATCTGCCACATAACCGCGGGCATGGCTTTCGAAAGATAATACCCTGTAGGGGTGTCCCAACTTACCCCATCACAAGCTCTCACGGTCAACGAAGGATATTCCTTCTCCCAGGAAGACCCGATCAGTCTTGGAATCCCGGTTTACAAGACATTTCAATAATGGTAAAACAAAACCAGCAAAGCCGCCCGATGCACCGACAATCCCGATAGGAGCTGCACATATCTCGTTCTCAGGGCAACACCGGATAAGTCAAGCTACGAGTAAAACCAGACCTCGAGTTTCCCCGAGGTGGCCTCGCAGGTTGCTTGGTTCGGACCAGCACTTAGAGAAGCACTGGCCCGGGGGGGGGGGGCTAAAATAAAGATGACCCTCGGGTTGGCCGACCCAAGGGAAAGGTATAGGTGGTGGTGAGGCAAATGGTAAAACCAAGGTTGGGCCTTGCTGGAGGAGTTTTATTCAAAGCAAACTGTCAAGGGGGTCCCACAAATCACCCAACCGCGTAAGGAACGCAAAATCCGGAAACATAGTACCGATATGACGGAAACTAGGGCGGCAAGAGTGGAACAAAACACCAAGCATAAGGCCGAGTCTTCCACCCTCTACCAAGTATATAGATGCATTAATTAAATAAGAGATATTGTGATATCCCAACCATAATCCGGTCCACCATGGAGCAATCTTCAACTTCACCTGCAACTAACAACGCTATAAGAGGGGCTGAGCAAAGCGGTAACATAGCCAAGCAACGGTTTGCTAGGAAGGGTGAAAAGGTTAGAGGCTGACATGGCAAATTGGGAGGCTTGAAGAGCAAATGATAGGTAGCGCAGCAAGCGATAGAACGAAGCAACTATCATAGCAATGATAGTAGTGAGATCCAAGGTGACGGTCATCTTGCCTGAAATCCCGCTAGGAAGAAGAACGAGTCCATGAAGAAGACGAACGGGAGTAGTCGAACGAATCCTCACAATGGCAACATTATCAGAACTAAGAAGCAACATCGGAAAGAAACAAACAACATGGTAAACACACAAGCATAAACATGGCATGATGCACAACCAAGTATGATGCATGTCCGGTTTAAAGAGCATGGCATGGCAATTTGCCACAAACAACACTACAAATTAAGTGGAGCTCAATATGCAACGAGTTGCATGTTGATGAAACACCACACCAATTATTTAGTTCTCTCTCGTTTATGTACCCAACAATATTAAATGTTATTAAACATGGCAAGGGGTGAAGCATATGAAAAACTACCTATCTAGACAAGTTTAAATGAGACCGGAACAACAAACAACAATTCCGGAAAAACCTCATATGCAATTTATGAATTTGCTACTGTTCTGGCGTATACACAATTTTAGAGTTGTTAAACATGCAAGATGTGTGCACCAAGTTAATCTATGCATTTTTCCACCCCATTTACAATAAAGTTTATTTAAAATGGAGCTACGGTTATTTAGTTATGAAATAAAACATTTTAGCATGGCGTTTAAGCAAATTCAAACAAACAACATTTTAAACATTTCAAACATGGCGTTTAGCATGGGCCTTGGGGCGCTGGAGGGGAGGCAGCCCAGGCGCGATCAACGCGGGCTTGAGGCGCAGGGGCGAAGCAGAAGACGCCGCGCACGGGCGAGGCATAGGGTCCTGGACGGTGGCGAGGCTAACGGCGTCGGGGATGGAGCTGCAGCAGGCTCCGGCGATGAGGGTCCATTCCAGGAGGAAGCAGCGGCGGGCATCCATGGCGGCGGAGTATCTGGGAGAGAGAGGGATTAGAGAGAAGGGAAGCCGAAGAAGAGGACGGGAGGAGGAGGCAAGGTGCTGGCCTGCGGTTCGACGGCGGCGACGAGGCTGACGAAGTGCCCGTCGGAGTCGCAAAACTTGTGCACGAGCAGAGGAGCTCGGGGACTCGGGCACGCGAGGCTGCAGGAAGCTCCGGCTGGTCGAGGTACTTGGCGACGCGGACGCCGGGGTTGGGGTCCTCGGCCGCGGGGTGTGGAAGGAGGAGCTCGGGGTGGCCTCCAGCCAAGCAGACGGGTGTGCACGGGCGGGAAGGAGCAGAGGTGAAGACTTGGGCTCCTGCTGATCCAGAGAGCGAGGGAGGCTGCGGGTTTGTTGTGGTTGGGCGGCGGCAGAAATCAAGGGAATTGGTCGGGGAGGATTTGGATCGGGAAGAGATGGAGGCTGGTTGGTTGGGATGGATCCCGAGGGAGAAAGGTAAGTAGGTGGCGGCGGCGGGGGAATAGAGTTAGGCTAGGGTTAGACTAATTTGGTAGGTGGGAGGACTATATATAGGGAAACAGAACTAGGTTAGGACCTTCCGATTTAAATCGTACTATCGAGATAATTAGGTTGGGGGAGTCCAAATAAGAAAATGGAGATGTTTTATAGATGTTTGGGGATGATCCAGACCCCTCGGTCATGACAGCCTGGGTCGGGTCCGGAGCAATTTTCGTACGTGCACAAGAGGGGTTTGAAAAAATGCCATGGAGACAAAGGGTTTTGATGGGCTCACAAAAGAGAGCGAAGAGAGCGGTCTGGTTGATCTGAGAGGGGTCAACAGGGACAAGGAAGAAGTGGCAACTATGAGCGAATTCGAGTTTTATGAAAACAATGCCGATGCAATGCGAATGACGACATGAGATGAGATGCATGACAAGAACAAAATGCAAAACAAAAGACAAAAACCCAACCACGAAGGAAATATCATCTCGCATCTTCGGAAAAGGCAAGAGTTGGAGTTACGAATATGGAAAGTTGTATCCGGGGCGTTACAGATGGGCTGTTTTGTCTTGGGCCTAGAGAAACAATTACTACTAGTACAATGGAGACACTCTACAGCTACCCAGAAAAACAATTACTACTAGTACAATGGAGACACTCTACCGCTTCTGGCTCCTCCTAGGTCATTGAAATGTCTCCCTCTACTGAATGCCGTCATACTTTTGTTCACCGACATGCAAGCCATGCAGCGCGCGGGCCTAAATGCCATCCACCAAATTAGAATGCAGTATGTAGGCGGAGAGTCACCCTAGTCGTAGCACGGTAGTAACGAGCCGTTGTATCACAAAACCCCACCTCCCTGCAGTCTAAGTTTGACGGACGAAGCAACCATCATTTCACTCTTCGCTGAATCCCCTTCTCCCTCACCGTCTTCAAGAAAGGCAACACTCGCATCTGCCACTGTTCTTCTCTCCCAACGAAGGGAAGGTAAGTGGATCTGTGATGTTGGTATATTTTCGTTCAGAGAAAAAAAAATTGCAAAGCAGTAACCGATCCTCACTCTATTTTTTGTTTCATTGTCATTGCGATTGTGTTTTCCTTTCAGTGGTCTCCTAGTATTAGTCAGTTTCATGATGGACCAAGGAGAACCAGGCAAAGATCTGCCAATATTGGAGTAGACGCGGGAGGCTGATCCCCACGAGACAGAGAGCTCCAAGAAGATGGAGACAACCACCGAGCCGACCCGAGATACACTCACGGCCACTACTAAGATGGTCAACGCCCCGTTTGAGGTTACAGCCCCCGTGGCACTA
>NC_041383.1:818257921-818309621 GCF_002162155.2 Triticum dicoccoides | reverse complement strand
GCCCAAGGTGATTTCCTTCTTTGCCGATCTCAATTGTGGTTTTTCATCTAAGTATGTGGTGATTTTTTTAGAAAAGGAAGTATATGGTGATTAATAATGCAAAATTTTATTAGCTTCGATGCCATGCTATACATAGTGGTTTAAATAACTTGTGTTTCTTATACTGAAAAGTAATTCAGAATTTGTTCCTTTTTCAATTAGAGCCCTGATGCAGACAAGGATTGTGTGGTTGTACATGTCACTCGCTATGAGGCGGATGACATGAATATACGCACTGGGAAAATAGAGTTCTTAGGCTGTTGGATCTTGGAAGCCATTTGCGGTTATACCAATGAAGAGTTGTATTCCAGCCTCACTGTTGTCACACGTGTTGTCCAGGGTGTACTGAAGCACAAGAAGTTCAAAGCTACTCCTTCGTTTGTGAGGCATACTGTTCTTGTCAAGCTTACGCAAGAAGATGATGTGGCATGCCTCCACAAACAAGTTTATCAGTGGCAAGGCCGCAAGGTTGTCTTCATGAAGGTTCACAGGATTGAGCTGCTGCAAGACGTCCTCGATGATGTTCATGGCAAGGTCCGTCTTGTGTCCAGCCCAAATTAGATCGAGGCATGAAATAGTTGCCCCAGCTAGTGTTTAATAGTAGTTTGAATTGTGTCTAATTATCCGAACCTTGCCTGTTATCGACCCCTCTGGGGCTAGTACTCTGTTTGAATCCGTCTATGGGAACTGCTGCTACTTTTGTGTGCCCATGAATCATGTGAGAACCATCGTAATTGTTGTCGAAATAGATGCGTCCTCACTAGTTTTTTCATGAATATGGCATGGTAAGACATAAGTTGTCACGGTTTATCATACGAGCAGTGTGTGTTTTGATGAAATAGAGCACTCGTTCGAGAACCGTGCGCCGACGTATACATAAGTACTTGTAAACACTATTGGTGCTACCCCACCTGTAAGCAGTTGTGGAAAACACGGCACATTGGCTCAGCTCGCTTCAACACTAGGCTATCGACCAGCTAACAATCAACAATCTGTTGTCTGACATATAAGCAACTATGTATCTTGTTACAGTGGTTCATGCAGTTAATTGAGGCCACAATGTAATAAATTCCAAATGTTCACACGCTAGTCCAGCGCTCGTGTGGAACACTCACATTAAACTCGTCTTCATAAAAAACTTGAAAAGCATAAGTTAAGCAATTTTATACATCTCAATGATGAACATAACAAACATATACTAGTTCATAGCAAAAGACAAAGTTGTGAGAAGGTTTACAAATCAAGAAAAAACAAGCAAGGCTTCTCTGAGCAAAGGGCCTCCTGGCAGGCTTAAATTTCCTGGAGTTCACTCTGGCTTTTTCTTGTTGCCACCATCCAGGGTTAGGTTCTCTCATTCCAGAATAACCAATTATAATTGTGGTCTCAGCTGGAATGCTGAACTGAACCATGTAGTGTACTGACCAGCTGAAATGCTTGTGCATTCCACTAAATTTAAGCACCGTTATTTGCAGAAATAAGCAGACCACAATGCCTCTTGTCCGCGCACCTGTCCAAAAAACCGCCGTGCAGCCGTGCCAGCTAGTCCTCCATCCATGGATGAACTGGTAGAAAGTGCATTCCGGACTAGGATGCAGTTGTTTTCGCTCGTCCCTGCACTGCAATCAGGAAGTAAAACGTGACAGCGTGAACGATGCACCTACACCCCTGCCCTGGTCGAGGTTGTTCAGCCGGATTTGTGACCAGCCGTGAGCTGAGAGAGAGAGTGTGGCCACCTATGTCTTGCTTAGATCTGTAGAGCATGAGAGAGTGAACGAGAGGAACCCTAGTAAAGCAAGCGCTAAGGCTCCTGCTTTTATATATAGTGGAGTGATTTTGTTGTACCAGCTTCAAAAAAATGCGCTCCTACGTGTACCCGCGAGTGGGTGTGAGAGAACTAGTGCGTGCGTGCACCGCTTCTCTTCGTGAGAGTACAATATAGTATGCCCAAAGAACATTCGCTGCAAGAGTAATAGTATAAGTGTGTGACGTGTGAGCTAAAATAAAATGTGCGTGCCGTCTTTTGTTTTTTAGAAGTTCTGAGGGTAGGGTGTGAAGAGCACATATGTGCGTGACGTCTACCTGCAGATAGACAGTGGGTGCGACATGCGAGTCTGCGAGAGGACTCGGGAGAGTCGTGACTCATGAGGGTGCGTGTGCGTGAGAGAGAGGGGGGCACGTCTGAATGCAATGCATGTGTCCGTAAATCATTATCCGACAAACGTTCGCCACAAGCCTTTTCCTGACGAACGCTGTAAGAACCGTTAGATCGGCATCCGACAGTGTCAGTTTTGCCATGTCATTTAACAGAACAGCCACTCCTCCTACACACAAATCTTCCATGTGAGTGTTAGCAACTGCCTGCTCCCTCCGTTCCGAAATGCAGTGCATATAGCTTTATTGAAAATTCGAACCTCGCAAACTTTACTGAGTTTTCGTGTATCAAATTGCACATGTAGAATACCCTGTATATATCATTTCATTCATCTTCGAGAGGTAACTATAAAGATGGGTGAGGAGTCTACAAAGAAAGACCATCGTATCACCCACGGCAATTTCAACCATCCTTTAGTGTCGAGTAATATCATAGGAACTCTATATGATATGATTTTTATAGGATTGTTTTTCCTTTAGAGCCAATTGGTTCATAGGAATAGATTCATATACTCCACATTTCAAATGAAATAAACATGATATCATTTCTATAGCTTTACAGCCACTTGGTTCATATGAATGGATTCCTATACTCCCTTAATTTCAAAGGAAAATAAACATTAGCGTATATTCAATAGAAAAGTTCCTATGATATGAACCAAATTACATCTCTTTTCTAATCCCTCCTCATAGGAATTGAGATACATGTCATCTCTAGATTCAATAGAAAAGTTCCTATGATGTGAACCAAATGACATCTCTTTTCCAATCCCTACTCATAGGAGTTGAGATGCTCCATGTCATCTCTTTCCCTACAACTTCCATGTATACATCTTCTATTCCTAAATAGATAGTACAACCCACTAGTAGATTTTTTTCCAAAACATGAAACTATGGCACAAGAACTATATAGTGTGCCAATAACTTTGAAAGATGGTCGCTGGATGAAGCTAACCCGATAGTGCAGAGATAGGAAAATCCGAGCACTATTGGCCGTTGGATATCATCAACATTCCACCATATCTGCCACATGTACAATTTAGAAGACTCCATGGTTGAACTTAAGCATAATGCACAAACCTCAAAACACAAGCACTTCTCCTTTGTTCTAGAATCTTCTGTATCATAATTGATTATTTTTTTCTAAATGAATGGCCATTATTTGTTTTTTACTTTATGATTTACAATGCACAACCCCATGAATCTTAACATTTTTATAAAACTAATTGATTTTGAATGAGATGAACTATAAGAACTAAATGAACATCTACATCATGCATATATGACTCAAAGCTTTACATGCTATAGTGTGTATTTATTCATAATTTCGTTTCGAAATGTCATGCGTTCAATACATGTGTACCTTACTAGTTTTGAGTATAGTAGCTAATTTCACGCGGCCCCGGGTATATCAAAATGCAGGGCCCATGCATCATTGCCTTTCGGTCGAACCTACGTCCACAATTTTTTGTACGTACTATATCTCCATTGGTCCCCGAACCCAAAATGCTCCCTCGTTCCCGTAAAACCAAGCGGCCCACACATATTTAAGGCGTCGACTCGAACCCGTTTACTATGACGTGGCCCCGCATGCTGTAGTACTCCTACAAACCCTACTGCCGCACTCATCATCGATTTTCTTCAAGAGGACGAGGGAGAAGCCGATTTGTAGTGGAGGCGCTTTAAAAAAGGATCTGTAGTGGGCACCCCTACCCTAGGGTGCCATAGGTAGCCGCCACACGCATCATTGTTTTCTCTTTTCTTTATGCTCTTGTGCCCTAGAGTGAAATGATGGTTGCTTTGTCCGTCCAGCTTAATGCGGGAAAGGTGGGGCTTTGTGATTTGACCCCTCATCGCTCATTTTCTACTACTGCGGCGCTACGACCGGGGCGCCTCCAATTCCAACCGCTGCTCCGAACTGTAATTTGGTGCATCGCACGTGGAACAAGATGGTGGATGAGCCACATGTCGGCCAAAGGGGTCCTGTTAAGTGTGTCGCCATTTCATGTGCGGACTGACCCTGCTTGAGTTGCTACGCCAACACGACAGAAGCAGCCTACCACTTGGTTTTGCACCTTGGTGAATACCGAGTATATTGATCTAAAAAGATACGTGCTGAACTACCCTCTCCGTCTCGGTTTTTTATTTTTAGGCGTCTCGGTTTATAGGGCCTGCACGTAGTTCTAGGTCATCCATTTGACTAACTAACTATGAGTTACTATGTCACAAAAAGTATATCATTGGATTCTTAAGTGGATGTAGTTGTATTTAGAAGTCGAGGGCAGGGCTTTTCCTGCGCGGTAGGCGGCGGGGCAGTTCCGCCTAGTCGGTTCGACAGAGATGTGAGAAGACGAGGGAGTAGGCTGCTGCAAACATAGGGATGTGTGATTTGACAGCGAGTTACTACTGGACAGGTGGGGCCCCGTGATTTGACTTGCCATTATCATTTTAATTGCGGCGCTACGACCGGCGTGAGTCTCCCGATTCCTGACCACCTCCATACAGGTGCCTCTCCCAGTGCTCCACCATGTAGTAGAGGATGGCTCTTGCATGAGAGCCCACTTCTCCATTTTTTCCTTGCCTCTCTTTCCTCCACATACGCAAAAATGCCATGTAAAGCGCACTATTGTACTTACTTGCTCCTACAGGTGCTTAAGCTTGCCACATAGGCATAAAGTCTGATGTGGCAAGTTAATCAAGAAGAGAGAGACTAGTTTGGTGACCCAAGGAAGAAACGGTGCTAAGCGCGTGTACCTAGGTGAAAAGACAATTTTGAGTCTATAGCTAATTAAATGAAGCAAACTTAGGAACACCATTTCATTGGAAGAGGTCACTCCTTGACAAATGCAATAAATACTAGTACTCCCTGTGTCCCATAATATAAGAACGTTTTTGGCACTACACTAGTGTCAAAAACGTTCTTATATTATAGGACGGAGGGAGTACGAAGAAAGAGATAGAGAGAAGTAAAAAAAATACACTTATAGCCAACCTTATAGGAAAAACCTTGTTGTAGTATGAGTGACTAAGTGATGACTATGTATGACATGCCAACATCAGATAGCCTAATGCACAGTGTTAAATCTCCAAGGGCGCGACCGCGCGAGCGACGCGACGGTCGTGGTAGGCGCGACCATGATACGGGCTGCTGGCAGCCCTTGGATCTGAGATCAAACGGTTGCTTGCTAAGTTGCTGAAAATTTGCAGAATAACCCTCCAGGATAGGATATTCACCCATAGGTCTAGAATCACGCCATGCAACCGTTCGATCTCAGATCCAAGGGCTCTCGGAAGCCCGTATCATGGAAGAATGGAAAGCCACTACCCTGTCGTTCGCACGCTGGCAGTTCGCTCCTACTCGTCCTCGCACGTCCTTCAATACTACGGCGGTTCGCTCCTAGTCGTCCCGTCCATTCACATTATGGAAGTTCCACTAATCCTAACCCTCCTCCCAAATCCATGGCGTCCCAAATCTCCCCGATCGGCGGTGAGTACAAGGTTAGAACCATCACCGGCGATGAGTTCGACGTCATCTACACCCATTCTTCCGCGACGGTGAAAGGATGCCTTTCTCGCTTCAGACGCATGTTCAAAAACTCAGATGATGAGTGGGTCGCTGGGCTAGATGTTGAGTACACCACAGTCCTGGGACGAGAGAAGGATCTAAAGGACAAAGAGAGGAAGAAGCCCGTTGTGATCCAGGTTTGCGTACATAACGTTTGCTTGGTCTACCACATATGCCATGCCGACGTTGAGTGCGAGGATTTTAAGAACTTCCTCAAGGACAAAACAGTGAAATTTGTTACTGTAGACTTTAAGAACGACAAAGAAGTCCTGGGTCGGATAGGCCTCGTTGTAGGCAACCCCTTCGACCTCCAGAAGAATTGGCTGGTGCCCTCTCGTTAGCCTTCAATGCTGACCCTGGCAGGAGCCATGGTTCATCCTTCGTACCGTAAACTGGAGAAACCTCATTACACGTTTCATTGTCATGCATGGCAGCGGAATGTACTAGATATAGACCACATCCACTACGCTGCAATGGATGACTACCTTTGCTTCAATATCTACAAGGGTTGGATGTAGAGCAACAGCCAAGTGTGTGGTTCAAGAAAAGAAGTATTAGCCAAGAGGAAGAGGGACAAGGACGAAGTCGAGGACGTGGATGAGGACTCCGAGTAAGGTGGCAGTGTCGTTGCTCATGGTGGTTCTAAACTTTTAATGCAGTGTCTACCGGATTAGTTGCATAGTTTAAATTTTTACTTAGTTTAATTTGAGGGGTGTGTTGTGCTAAGCCCTCAGCAGAACTATGTTATGTTTCTTCTCGTTACTTTAACTCTTCAGTATGTACATACTACTAGTATTTCTCTAATAGAATTTAGCACCCCAATTAAGCACGTACTAGCTTTTTTAATAGTACTATATGCATAATTTGGCGACGAGCGCTCTCTATATGTACCACCTTTTTCTTTAATTTCAATTTTTGCTCCATGGCGCAATCCATCGATAGTACTACTGTACAAAAGTATACATTTTTTAAAAGGCTAGAGTACTGTTCATCACATATATAGCCAGTTAAATTCTCAACCTAGAACGACGTGCATGCCATGTAGTAAACCGATACAGAGGAAGTATAGTAAAAATGAGGTGATTTTACCGAGCGATCGGCGGGGGAGCATGGCCTGTCATGCGGTCCCACGTGTCATGATGTACCAAGGCGATGCGCGTGTCCCTCTTGAGGCAGAAGCAATACTACATGGTTTGAGATGATGGCGAACCGAAGTGTGAAATAATGGCTGCTTCGTCCGTCTAGGAAGGTGCGGCATTGTGATTTGACATCTCATTGCTCATTACTACTACTGGGCCGATACGAGTGAGGTGCGTCCCCCTGCTGTGTTATTTGGTGCTTGACACGTCGACCCGGTCGCTATATGTCCCACATGTCAGTGACAGGAAGTACAGAATTCATGAAAGGGAGCGACTTAGTTTTGGAAAAATCTGTTTTTACGGAGTACGTACCCACTAGGGTTTATAGGGCTCATCTAAAAAACATTCGTTTTTCTGTATGATAAGTCTCAATTCTACTATACTAGTAGTAGTACCATTACATGTTGGATTTCGAGGTACGTTAGATCACTCGATGCAAGCAGTGTCAAGAGGAAACTAACCAATGCATGTACAAGTTCATGGAAATTTAGTGATCATTCATGCATTCGTTCTAATTAATGCCTTGGTAAACATAACTTCTTGAGAAAAACGAACGTACTAATTACTTGTGCAAACTACGAAATTAATTCGACCACTCACCGTCTACCTTGGTTGGAGAGATTTTGAAATTGAGCCATAAACTGGAAGGAGGGAGTAGTAACTTTTGTCTCAATTACTATTTGTGGCCTTGTATAGATGCAAAATGTACTTTTTATAGTGGCCTTGTATAAGTAAATGGAGGGAGTACTAACCAAAGTAGGGACGAGGAGTAAACGGAGGGAGTAGTAAAATTTTCTGCTCATGCTGCGAGCCACCGCGCGCGTGGACGAGGGAGCGGGCGTAAAGGCGTACAGTAGTAGTAGTAGTAGTACTACTACTACTACTACTACTACTCGTAAGCAAGCTTCACCTCATCCTGCGAGCCACCGCGCCCGTGGGCGGGGGAGACGGCGTACTAAGCAAGCTTCTCCTCGTTCTGTGAGTTGATGGGACACATCAAAAGTACTCCAGTGTATAGAGCCTTGCCTCTAAGGTAGGCCCCACATGGTTTGCCTCTTTTTTTAATTTAACATAACGCGTCAAGTCGCAATTTGTTTGTTCACCCGTGGTAGACGATCCTCCCTCCACCGAGTGGACAACCAGTACACGTGCCAAATTACTACGTGGGCTGCCTTTTTCGTACAGAAATGAGCTCCACGGTGTACCCGCGCGGGTGTGGTTGGGAAAGAGACGGGAGTACGTGCACCGTGCGTGCACCTCTTCTCTTCGTGCATGTCCCCCACCTACATGGGTGTGTGTGAGAGAGATACAAACCTAGACATAATGCGCCGTCCATCCCCATGTCTCCGCCCAATCCGACCACCAGTCACCACCACGCCCCACTCCTCCTCACCTTATCTCTCATCTTTCTCCCTCCATTTTTATATACAAGGGGCCACTATCAAAATTACAATTTGCAGATATACAAGGCCACTAACACTAATCAATGCAATATTAATGGTGTTTGCCTCGTGGTACTAGCAAAGGAGGACATTAATTATCCCTTGCATGCATGCGGGAGTTTGTAAAAAAATGCATCTTGATGTTCCGTGCAATGCACGGGCATCTTGCTAGTCCATGAAAACAACACATGGCAAAATTCCACGGCGAACAAGGGATTTGAATCTGTTGGGAGGGGCTGTTTGGATCTTGCCCGGGGTAGCCAAAATATTGGCAACCCTTTTGTCCACCGGTGCCTTTGCCACCGATGAACGAGGAATGGCTCGGGTGCTCATGCTGTCATGCATCCTCCAGTGCGCACGTTCGAGATGAGCTCGCACGAGCTGTGTTTTTTTGTCCCACAACGCCGCCCGAGCCGCCCGCACACCGACCGGCGACCCGCAAATTACGCCATCCAACCGTAGCCGCACACATTATGACAGCAACTCAACCAACAGGATGAAATTCACGCAAACACGTAGACAAACTGATATTTCATATAAACAACGACAAAAATCATATAAAATACCGGATTTTCATACAAACATGACGGATTTCATTACATTCAAATGAACTACGCGGTGCTAGTTCTGGACAGCACAGGTATATAATACCTAGCCTAAATGGTCGCCTGCCGATCGATTTGTGTTCCTCATGTCCGGCAGCACGATCACCGGACTGCCAAGAGCCCCGGAGGTATATGCTTCAGCGCAAAGGACGGATCGCCTCCGGCAAGACACCTGCTATGTACACCGACGTCGCCTCCACGGTGGCCTTCATGGGACCCAAGCGGCGGCGGCCTCCTGTGTTCTACTTCTCCTCGATGATGGCGGCGGACGCGGAGGCGCTGGCCACCGACTCGTCGCTCTTCGCACACCCGGCTTCTATAGCTACTTGCATGGCGCGGCCGCCGGCATGGGAGTCTCTGCCACAGAAATGGGAGACGCGGTACGAGGTGGCAGCATGGATGGCAACAACGACGCCCATGCGCAGCTCCTCGTCGAGCTGGCCTGGAGTGGCGAGTTGCTGAACCGCGCACCGGCTTGGGGCGGCAACTGGCTCCGTCGGGCGAGGGAAGGGAGGTGGATCAACGAGCTGCATAGCTCGTATCCGGCGGGCTACCCAGCCGGCTTGGATGCGGAATAACTACTCTTCGTAAGCCATTGTAAGAGTGGACAAAATGGTGGAGGAGATAGGGGAGCGGCGGAGGTGTGCGATTCTTGGCTGGCGTTTGGAGTCGTTTAAATAGGAGATAAAATAGACGGCGGACGGGAGGAGCTCGGCCGGCGTTGCATTTAACACCGGCCCGTTCATGAATGGACGTGTGTCCAGAGTGGGTTTCTCGGCTTCCACACGGGCGGGTTTCATGGAGGCATTTGAATGCGGCACGGAGGCGTGTTCAGCGGAGCATGCCGCGAGTGGCGCCCTTGACTCAGACCTAGGACACTGCACCGTTCTTCCACTGACATGTGGGCTCTTTGGGTGCATGGCCTGCATGTCAGTGACCCAACGCAGGCAGCGCACAGCAGAGGAACCTTTGGTGGGCCAGGGCGGTCAGAAGCGGGCATTTCATAAACCGATGATTGTTCATTGAGTGTGACGTCATCTTTTTCATGTAGTTAAGCCTACTATGTTGATAGCCCATTCGATACATTGTGATTCATAAAGACCGCTACAAACATCAATGTTCTACTTATCACAGATAATATTGATTAATACCTGTAACAATCCATGTCCTTAACAAAGGGTGCATGCACGTATAGGTTGAGCATGTGTCTTGCATCGTGTGTTGTGTGCATGCAGGCGTGCGAGTGTTTTGTGCGTGCAAGGGTACGTTTCAGTGTTGCATGCATGGGTGTGTACGTGTGTGTGTTATGTGTTGTTGGGGAACATAGCAGAAATTCAAAATTTTCCTACGAGTCACCAAGATCTATCTATGGAGAGACTAGCAACGAGGGGAAGGAGAGTGCATCTGCATACCCTTGTAGATCGCTAAGCGGAAGCGTTCAAGAGAACAGGGTTGAAGGAGTCGTACTCGTCGTGATCCAAATCACCGGATATCCTAGTGCCAAACGGACGGCACCTCCGCGTTCAACACACGTACAGCCCGGTGACGTCTCCCATGCCTTGATCCAGCAAGGAGAGAGGGAGAGGTTGAGGAAGACTCCATCCAGCAGCAGCACAACGGCATGGTGGTGATGGAGGAGCATGGAAATCCTGCAGGGCTTTGCCAAGCACCGCAGGAGAGGAGGAGAAAGAGAGGTAGGGCTGCGCCAGGGAGAGGTGGAAACTCTTGTGTCTGCAACCCCAAATACCTCAAGTATATATAGGGGAGAGGGAGGGGGTGCGCCCCCTCTAGGGTTCCCAGCCCAAGGGGTGCAGCAGCCCCAAACCCATCTAGGGTGGCGGCCAAGGGGGGGAGAGGGGGAAACTTGCCCCCCAAGCAAGGTGGGGCGCCCCCTCCCCAAACCCTAGGCGCCTTGGGCCCTTGTGGGGGGGCGCACCAGCCCACCTGAGGCTGGTCCCCTCCGACACATGGCCCATGCAGCACTCTAGGGCCGGTGGCCCCACTTGGTGGACCCCCGGGACCCTCCCGGTGGTCCTGATACGTTACCGATAACACCTGAAACTTTTCCGTTGACCAAAACAGGACTTCCCATATATAAATCTTTACCTCCGGACCATTCCGGAACTCCTCGTGACGTCCGGGATCTCATCCGGGACTCCGAAAAACATTTGGTAACCACGTATATCTATTCCCTATAACCCTAGCGTCATCGAACCTTAAGTGTGTAGACCCTACGGGTTCGGGAACCATGCAGACATGACCGAGACGTTCTCCGGTTAATAACCAACAACGGGGTCTGGATACCCATGTTGGCTCCCACTTGTTCCACGATGATCTCATCGGATGAACCACGATGTCAAGGACTCAATCAATCCCGTATACAATCCCCTTTGTCTAGCGGTATTGTACTTGCCCGAGATTCGATCGTCGGTATGCCGATACCTTGTTCAATCTCGTTACTGGCAAGTCTCTTTACTCGTTCCGTAACACATCATCTTGTGATCAACCCCTTGGTCACATTGTGCACATTATGATGATGTCCTTCCGAGTGGGCCCAGAGATACCTCTCCGACACGCAGAGTGACAAATCCCAGTCTCGATTCGTGCCAACCCAACAGATACTTTCGGAGATACCCGTAGTGCACCTATATAGCCACCCAGTTACGTTGTGACGTTTGGTACACCCAAAGCATTCCTATGGTATCCGGGAGTTGCACAATCTCATGGTCTAAGGAAAAGATACTTGACATTAGAAAAGCTTTAGCATACGAACTACACGATCTTTGTGCTAGGCTTAGGATTGGGTCTTATCCATCACATCATTCTCCTAATGATGTGATCCTGATATCAACGACATCCAATGTCCATGGTCAGGAAACCGTAACCATCTATTGATCAACGAGCTAGTCAACTAGAGGCTTACTAGGGACATGGTGTTGTCTATGTACCCACACATGTATCTGAGTTTCCTATCAATGCGATTATAGCATGGATAATAAATGATTATCATGAACAAGGAAATATAATAATAACTAATTTATTATTGCCTCTAGGGCATATTTCCAACAGTCTCCCACTTGCACTAGAGTCAATAATCTAGTTCACATCGCCATGTGATTAACACTCACAGGTCACATCGCCATGTGACCAACACCCAAAAGAGTTTACTAGTGTCATTAAACTAGTTCACATCATCATGTGATTAACACTCAATGAGTTCTGGGGTTTGATCATGTTTTGCTTGTGAGAGAGGTTTTAGTCAATGGGTCTGCAACATTCAGATCCGTATGTACTTCGCAAATCTCTAGGTCATATTGTAAATGTTGCTTCGACACTCCACTTGGAGCTATTCCAAATGGTCGCTCCACTATACATATCCGGTTTGCTACTCAGAGTCACTCGGATAGGTGTTAAGGCTTGCATCGACGTAACCCTTTACGCCAAACTCTTTATCACCCCCATAATCGAGAAACATGTCCTTATTTACTCCAAGGACAATTTTGACCGCTGTCCAATGATCCATTCCTGGATCATTCTTGCACCCCTTGACTAACTCATGGCAAGGCACACTTCCGGTGCGGTACACAACATAGCATACTATAGAGCCTACATCTGAAACATAGGGGACGGCCTTCGTCCTTTCTCTCTTTTCTGCCGTGGTCGAGCTTTAAGTCTTAACTTCATACCTTACATCTCAGGCAAGAACTCCTTCTTTGACTGATCCATCTTGAACACCTTCAAGATCATGTCAAGGTATATGCTCATTTGAAAGTACCATTAAGCGTTTTTGATCTATCCTCATAGATCTTGATGCTCAATGTTCAAGTAGCTTAATCCAGGTTTTCTATTCAAAAACACCTTTCAAATAACCCTATATGCTTTCCAGAAATTCTACATCATTTCTGATCAACAATATGTCAACAACATATACTCATCAGAAATTCTATAGTGCTCCCACTCACTTCTTTGGAAATACAAGTTTCTCATAAACTTTGTATAAACCCAAAATCTTTGATCATCTTATCAAAGTGCATATTCCAACTTCGAGATGCTTACTCTAGTCCATGGAAGGATCGCTGGAGCTAGCATACCTTTTAGCATCCTTAGTATCGACAAAACCTTTCTGATTGTATCACATACAACCTTTCCTTACGAAAAATGGAAAGGAAACTCGTTTTGACATCCATCTGCTAGATTTCATAAATGCAGCTAATGCTAACATGATTCCGATGGACTTAAGCATCGCTACGGATGAGAAAATCTCATCGAAGTCAACTCCTTGAACTTGTGAAAAACTCTTCGCCACAAGTCGAGCTTCATAGAAGGTGACATTACCGTCCACGTCCGTCTTCTTAAAGATCCATTTATCTCAATGGCTTGCCGATCATCGGGCAAGTCCACCAAAGTCCATGCTTTGTTCTGATACATGGATCCTATCTCGGATTTCATGGCTTCTAACCATTTGTCGGAATTTGGGCCCACCATCGCTTCTCCATAGCTCGTAGGTTCATTGTTGTCTAGCAACATGACCTTCAAGACAGGATTACTGTACCACTCTGAAGTAGTACGCATCCTTGTCACCCTACGAGGTACGGTAGTGACTTGATCCAAAACTTCATGATCACTATCATAAGCTTCTACTTCAATTGGTGTAGGGCCACAGGAACAACTTCCTGTGCCCTGCTACACACTTGTTGAAGTGACGGTTCAATAACCTCATCAAGTCTCCACCATCCTCCCACTCAATTCTCGAGACAAACCTTTCCTTGAGAAAGGACCCGATTCAAGAAACAATCCTATTGCTTTCGGATCTGAATTAGGAGGTATACCCAACTGTCTTGGGTGTCCTATGAAGATGCATTTTATCCGCTTTGGGTTCAAGCTTATCAACCTGAAACTTTTCACATAAGCGTTGCAGCCCCAAACTTTTAAGAAACGACAACTTAGGATTCTCCAAACCATAGTTCAAATGGTGTCGTCTCAACGGAATTACGTGGTGCCCTATAAAGTGAGTGTGGTTGTCTCTAATGCCTAACCCATGAACGATAGTGGTAATTCGATAAGAGACATCATGGTACACATCATATCCAATAGGGTGCAACTATGATGTTCGGACACACCATCACACTATGGTGTTCCAGGCGGTATTAATTGTGAAACAATTTCCACAATGTCTTAATTGCGTGCCAAAACTCGTAACTCAGATGTTCATCTCTATGATCATATCATAGACATTTTATCATCTTGTCACGAAGATCTTAAACTTCACTCTGAAATTACTTGAACCATTCAATAATTCAGACTTGTGTTTCATCAAGTAAATATACTTAGTATCTACTCAAATCATCTGTGAAGTAAGAACATAACAATATCCACTGCGTGCCTCAGCACTCATTGGACTGCACACATCAAAATGTATTACTTCCAACAAGTTGCTTTCTTGTTCCATTTTACTGAAAACGAGGCTTTCAGTCATCTTGCCCATGTGGTATGATTTGCATGTCTCAAGTGATTCAAAATCAAGTGAGTCAAAATGGTTTATCTGCATGGAGTTTCTTCATGCGTATATACCAATAGACATGGTTCACATGTCTCAATCTTTTCAAAAACGAGTGAGTCCAAAGATCCATCAACATGGAGCTTCTTCAAGCGCTTTATACCATTATGAGTTACATGGTAGTGCCACAAGTAGGTGGTACTATCATTACTATCTTATATCTTTTGGCATGAATATGTGTATCACTATGATCGAGATTCAGTAAACCATTCATTTTGGGTGCAAGACCATTGAAGGTATTATTCAAATAAACAGAGTAATCATTATTCTCCTTAAATGAATAACCGTATTGTGATAGACATAATCCAATCATGTCTATGTTCAAAGCAAACGCCAAATAACAATTATTTAGGTTTAACACCAATCTCGATGGTAGAGGGAGCGTGTGATGCTTGATCACATCAACCTTGGAAACACTTCCAACACATATCGCTAGCTCACCTTTAGCTAGTCTCCGTTTATTCCTTTGCTTTTATTTCGAGTTACTAACACTTAGCAACCGAACCGGTATCCAATACCCTGGTGCTATTAGGAGTACTAGTAAAGTACACATTAACTTAATGTATATCCAATATACTTCCGTCGACCTTGCCTGCCTTCTTATCTACCAAGTATCTAGGGTGGTTCTGCTTTAGTGTCCGTTCCTCTCATTAAAGAAGCACTTAGTCTCGAGTTTGGGTTCAACCTTGGGTTTTCACTAGAGCAGCAACTGTTTTGCCGTTTCACGAAGCATCCCTTCTTGCCCTTGCCCTTCTTGAAACTAGTGGTTTTACTAACCATCAACAATTGATGCTCCTACTTGACTTCTACTTTCGCAGTGTCAAACATCACGAATACTTCAAAGATCATCATATCTATCCCTGATATGTTATAGTTCATCACGAAGCTCTAGTAGCTTGGTGGCAATGACTTTGGAGAAACATCACTATCTCATCTGGAAGATCAACTCCCACTCAATTCAAGTGATTGTTGTACTCAGACAATCTGAGCACAAGCTCAACGATTGAGCTTTTCTCCCTTAGTTTGTAGGCTAAGAAAATTGTCGGAGGTCTCATACCTCTTGACGTGGGCACGAGCCTGAAATCCCAATTTCAGCCCTCGAAACATCTCATATGTTCTGCGACGTTTCGAAAACGTCTTTGGTGCCTCTACTCTAAACCATTTAACTAAACTATCATGTAGTTATCAAAACGTGTATGTCAGATGTTCGCAACATCCACAGACTATGTTCGAGGTCCAGCACACCGAGCGGTGCATTAAGGACATAAGCCTTCTACGAAGCAACGAGGACAATCCTCAGTTCACGGACCCAGTCCGCATAATTGCTACTATCAAATTTCAACCAAATTTTCTCTAGGAACATATCTAAACAGTAGAACTAAAGCGCGAACTACGACATAATTTGCAAAGATTTTTGACTAGGTTCAGGATATTAAGTTCATCTTATGAACTCCCACTCAGATAGACATCCCTCTAGTCATCTAAGTGATTACATGATCCGAGACAACTAGGCCTTGTCCGATCATCACGTGAGACGGACTAGTCATCATCGGTGAACATCTTAATGTTGATCGTATCTTCCATATGACTCATGCTCGACCTTTCGGTCTCTTGTGTTCCGAGTCCATGTCTGTACATGCTAGGCTCGTCAAGTCAACCTAAGTGTTTCGCGTGTGTAAATCTGGCTTACACCTGTTGTATGTGAATGTTAGAATCTATCACACCCGATCATCACGTGGTGCTTCGAAACAACGAACTCACAACGGTGCACAGTTAGGGGGAACACTTTCTTGAAATTTTAATGAGGGATCATCTTATTTACTACCGTCGTTCTAAGCAAATAAGATGCATAAACATGATAAACATCACATGCAATCAAAAAGTGACATGATATGGCCAATATCATTTTGCTCCTTTTGATCTCCATCTTCGGGGCTCCATGATCATCATCGTCACCGGCATGACACCATGATCTCCATCATCATGATCTCCATCATCATGATCTCCATCATCGTGTCTCCATGAAGTTGTCTCGCCAACTTATTACTTCTACTACTATGGCTACCGGTTAGCAATAAAGTAAAGTAATTACATGGCGTTGTTCAATGAAACACAGGTCAGACAATAAATAAAGACAACTCCTATGGCTCCTGCCGGTTGTCATACTCATCGACATGCAAGTTGTGATTCCTATTACAAGAACATGATCAATCTCATACATCACATATCATTCATCACATTCTTCTTGGCCATATCACATCACATAGCATACCCTGCAAAAACAAGTTAGACGTCCTCTAATTGTTGTTTGCATGTTTTACGTGGCTGCTATGGGTTTCTAGCAAGAACGTTTCTTACCTACGCAAAAACCACAACGTGATATGTCAATTGCTATTTACCCTTCATAAGGACCCTGTTCATCGAATCCAATCCGACTAACGTGGGAGGGACTGGCACCCGCTAGCCACCTTATGCAACAAGTGCATGTCAGTCGGTGGAACCTGTCTCACGTAAGTGTACGTGTAAGGTCGGTCCGGGCCGCTTCATCCCACGATGCCGCCGAATCAAGATTGGACTAGTAACAGTAAGCATATTGAACAAAATCAACGCCCACAACTACTTTGTGTTCTACTCGTGCAAAGAATCTACGCAATAGACGTAGCTCATGATGCCAATGTTGGGGAACGTAGCAGAAATTCAAAATTTTCCTACGAGTCACCAAGAACTATCTATGGAGAAACGAGCAACGAGGGGAAGGAGAGTGCATCTACATACCCTTGTAGATCGCTAAGCGGAAGCGTTCAAGAGAACGGGGTTTAAGGAGTCGTACTCGTCGTGATCCAAATCACCGGAGATCCTAGTGCCGAACGGACGGCACCTCCGTGTTCAACACACGTACGGCCCGGTGACGTCTCCCATGCCTAGATCCAGCAAGGAGAGAGGGAGAGGTTGAGGAAGACTCCATCCAGCAGCAGCACAATGGTGTGGTGGTGATGGAGGAGCGTGGCAATCCTGCAGGGCTTCGCCAAGCACCGCGGGAGAGGAGAAGAAACAGAGGTAGGGCTGCGCCAGGGAGAGGTGGAAACTCTTGTGTCTGTAGCCCCAAATACCTCAAGTATATATAGGGGAGAGGGAGGGGGTGAGCCCCCTCTAGGGTTCCCACCCCAAGGGGTGCGGCAGCCCCAAACCCATCTTGGGTGGCGGCCAAGGGGGAGAGAGGGGGAAACTTGCCCTCCAAGCAAGGTGGGGCGCCCCCTCCCCAAACCCTAGGCGCCTTGGGCCCTTGTGGGGGTGCGCACCAGCCCACCTGAGGCTGGTCCCCTCCCACACATGGCCCATGCAGCCCTCTGGGGCCGGTGGCCCCACTTGGTGGACCCCGGGGACCCTCCCGGTGGTCCTGGTACATTACCGATAACACCCAAAACTTTTCCGGTGACCAAAACAGGACTTCCCATATATAAATCTTTACCTCCGGACCATTCCGGAACTCCTTGTGACGTCCGGGATCTCATCCGAGACTCCGAACAACATTCGGTAACCACGTATATCTATTCCCTATAACCCTAGCGTCATCGAACCTCAAGTGTATAGACCCTACGGGTTCGGGAACCATGCAGACATGACCGAGACGTTCTCCGATCAATAACCAACAGCAGGATCTGGATACCCATGTTGGCTCCCACATGTTCCACGATGATCTCATTGGATGAACCACGATGTCAAGGACTCAATCAATCCCGTATACAATTCCCTTTGTCTAGCGGTATTGTACTTGCCCGAGATTCGATTGTCGGTATGCCGATATGTTGTTCAATCTCATTACCGGCAAGTCTCTTTACTCGTTCCATAACACATCATCCCGTGATCAACCCCTTGGTCACATTGTGCACATTATGATGATGTCCTACCGAGTGGGCCTAGAGATACCTCTCCGTCACGCAGAGTGACAAATCCCAGTCTCGATTCGTGCCAACCCAACAGACACTTTCGGAGATACCCGTAGTGCACCTTTATAGCCACCCAGTTATGTTGTGACGTTTGGTACACCCAAAGCATTCCTACTGTATCCGGGAGTTGCACAATCTCATGGTCTAAGGAAAATATACTTGACATTAGAAAAGCTTTAGCATACGAACTACACGATCTTTGTGCTAGGCTTAGGATTGGGTCTTGTCCATCACATCATTCTCCTAATGATGTGATCCCGATATCAACGACATCCAATGTCCATGGTCAGGAAACCATAACCATCTATTGATCAACGAGCTAGTCAACTAGAGGCTTACTAGGGACATGGTGTTGTCTATGTACCCACACATGTATCTGAGTTTCCTATCAATACAATTATAGCATGGATAATAAACGATTATCATGAACAAGGAAATATAATAATAACTAATTTATTATTGCCTCTAGGGCATATTTCCAACATGTGTATGTGTCGGTGTTGCACGCCTGCATGCGTGCGTGTCTTGCGTGCGTGCATGTGTACGCGCGGTGTGAGGCTACATGTCAGTCGACTAGCTTATTCATCTCTGGTCATTAGATTTTTCCAGCCGTTGGATATGAAATCAAGGGCCTCTAGTTTATCATCAAACTCCACCCCCCTGAGCCGCCAGCCACCACCGGCGGAACCAGCAGCCCCCGCCGGCCCGCCCTCCCCGAAACCACTCCCCATCGCCGGTCTGCCGCCGCACCGGCCATCCCTCTAGCCCCCCTCCCCCCCGCCGAGCTTTTCCTCCGGGGATCCCCACCCCACCGCCCAATGAACGCCCCCCAACCGCCGGTGACTGCCAACCAGAGGTCTCACGACTTCGAATACCCACCGACCACTAATTTATTACCATTTCTGTCCTTCAGATACGCGCTGACGGGTGGGCCCTATGGTAATGTGCGCTGCTGAATGTGGACCGTTTGACTAGTCAATTGATCGTGTTATCAACAAATTACGGAGCTGTATGGTGAGCCAATGACCGTGTGACCACCCTAAAATGTACTCCTATTTTTTTAACACAGTACAGACTCAAACTACCATTTCTTTCTTTCATATATGGGCTGATAGGTGGCCCCACGGTTACGCGCCCCGATGGTGCAACAATAGTTGTGCTGCGTGGAACATTTGACTGGTCAATTGATTGTGTCATCAACAAAATATGAAGTTGTATGGGTGAGCTAGTGACCGTATAATCATGACATGTATTTGTTTAACACGGTACGGACGCAAGGGCTCATATATACGCGCAAGCACTCACCGCTATAAGCGCACACACACACGAACCCTACCCCTATGAGAACCTTCGAGAGAGTGGGCCAACATATATGATCTTGAGATTTTACGAAGTCACCATAGGTGCCTCGTAGTTGAGTGGAACGTCTCCTCCCACTGAACGTACATCGCCAGAAAATACTGAAATTAACACAAGATAAATGCGAGCACCGGGACTTTAACCTTGGTGGGCTAGAGAAACCACTATCCTCTAACCATCCAACCACATGTTGGTTAGCACGACAAAATGTATGTGGTGACTGTGATAAGCTTATTCTGAAGTCCAGTGACCATGCCGTGCTTTCGCTTCAAATACAATGACCGTAAGTGTTGTCAACAAAATACGGAGCACGCATCAAATGCAAAGTCCGTCAGTGTCATCAACAAAATATGGAGACGTATCGTGATCTAGATACCGTTGTACTATTGTATATGCTTATTTTCTTAGTGGCCGATTGCGTGTGTGGTGTGGTGGGAACATCATTTCTAGTTGTGTTGGGTCAACATGAAGACTAATGGGTCGGTTCCATCCTGCCCACATATAGGTTGGACCGAGACGTGTTATACAAAGACCCATGTGGAGGACTCGGCGTACAACACGAAGCTACCAGAGTCGCGAAGGACTCTATCCCCACTGGTGATAAGCCGACTATATATGATTTGTAACCCTAGGCCCTTAGTATGTTATACAAGCTTGAGGGCTAGTTCGTCGATAGTATACACACACGCACAATGCCTGGTATTCACGTGTACTTTGTACACACCCCTATCACTAATATACAATACCAGGAGTAGGCTCTTTCTTCAACTGCAAGGGTTCGATCCGAACTAGGGTAAAACTTTGCCTCGTATTACCATCCAGCCTAACAGCCAGGGATATCCTACCGAATGATATGATGAAATCATATCTGCCAACTACTAAGAGAGAGGTGTGTTGGGGGGGGGGGCAATGTGTGTGAGAGAGGCCTAAAGATAATGTGCGTGCGGGAGACACGTAGGCACGTATATGTGCGTATAGAGGGCTAGTAGAGACCGTGCATGTGTATATATGCATGTGAGAGAAATAGTGTTTTCCAACTGAGATTAGTGAAAAGAGTGGTACATAGTAGTCAGAAAGAGAGAGAGAGAGAGAGAGAGAAACAGAGAGAGCATGTGCGTGAGACACCCCGACACCCTGAGAGAGATTGTGAGCATGTGTGGAAGAGAAATGCCGATGCATATAAAGTGTGTGCACTTATGCGTTAGATAGAGTGATATATAACGCGTTTGTGAGAACGGGGCGAGGTATAGTGCATCTACGTGTAAAAGGCGGTTCTACGCATTAAATTAAAATATAAAGGACATTATTATTTTTGGATGAGATCATGAATTTTGCAAAATTGCGTATGGACGAAAATCGGTCTATCAGACACCCATACTCTATTGAATTCTAGCATGTGCATGTGTTTATTTCATATTATCGATCCATAGAGTGAGAGCGGTTTGAAATACAGGCAATGGATGCTTTTGCAATTCATATATAAACATTAATTAGTGCACTCCATGTTGTTAGTGTGAAGCACTTTATACATTTGTCACTTGCATGGATACATTCCAAATTGATAGCTACGAAATAAAATACATGTCGAATTCAACATAAAGGGGGTTTCGAAGATTCGAATTCATAGGAAGTGCATTCATCTATTTGAACCCGAGATAATGGCATTTGTAAATCAGATGTAAAAGGGGGCATCAATCTTTGTTGTGAGTTTGAACATGTTATATATATATTCATACGCATATCTAACTTATTTTTTTGCAACCAAGGAGATTATATCTGGAACCGTGCATGAACTGAGGTAAGTTGCATATTTTTTAATATATACTCGTGTACAATGTATATTCAAATGTACCCCCTCCATTCCAAAATAACCGTAGCTTTAGGATTTTCAAGAGTAAAGATTTGTGAAGTTTGACAAATCCTGAAAGTTCAATTCAAGAGAACCAAAAACATTAATGCCTCTGCTTCCAAATATTGAACGAAGCGCCAAATAGGCCTCTGGTCACCCGAAACCGCGCGAGACTAATGTTTGGTGGTAGGAAATTACTGTCCTGACTTGGCCCGTGTAGCCTATCGGCCCGATGTCCAAAGGTCTAAACCGGGGTAGGTTTGTAACTTCACCAAGACGCCAGTCTCAACCGCCTCTGAGAAGCATTCATACGCCGTGGGCGCCTAAACACCCATGCGCTCGGCTGAAATCTATCCCGCCCACATTTGGGACACCTGACATGACTGTCCTACCCCCAACCCGCAATATGTCCGAAATTTTAGATGGGGGCAAAGTTTGTAACTTTCCCCAAATTTCAAACAAGCGCGTGTCAAGCCGAAACATTGTTCCCCCTTAGTTCCTCGCCTCCCTCTATTTCCCCATTCATACTCCGTGGGCGCGAAAACGCCCTCTCCACCAGCCGCGAAACCCCAGCCTCCTCCGTCCTCCACCCCATAGCGGCCAATCCACCGCCGCCCTCCTCCATCACACCGGAGCCAGTACGCCGACGTCATCGTCCAATGCAACCGCAACCACAACACCCTCAAGGACTTAGAAGCTGAAGCCGAGGTAGAGCTGCCTCCACGACGTCGACGCCGACGTGCGCCGTACCAGAACCATTCCGACCACGCCGTCCTGCGCCTCACCGCTGCGGCTCCACTGTCACAACCGTCTACCGCGCTGGAGCTGTTCCCGCTACGCCGTCGTTCGCTGCCTTGGATCTGCTTCCCCGCCACTGACAGACGGCCACCGCACCACACTCAACAACTTGGCCATGGGTTCGTCCAAGGCTGCACCGTCCTCCACAACTTCTGGTTTCCGGCGAACAACAAGAAGATCGTTGGAAAAACAGAAGGAGGACACAGCACTGCCAGCAGAAAGAGGTACTCCTCTTCCCTTATTCGTGCAAATCTTACGTCTCCGCTCACACCGTAAACTAGTTGAGCGCTTCTTACTGCATCTTCTTCGTGATACTAAGTGCACAAGGTTTCCTCCCTTTTACTATTTCACCTTTGCTAGAGGTCAGTAGCCCGCCTGGATTTCAATTCAGGGTCAGTCAAACCGCAATTAAAAGAAGCAACACCCACTTAGGCGCGCGGAGCACCTAGTCCGCTTGTTCCCCGGGGAAGCGGCGCATCAGTGTCTATAATAGGGGTGTGGGGCGCAGGAGCTGCTTGCGCCCGATCTGGAGGTTGGCGGGGCTTGAATGGATGGCCGGGGGCAGTGCCAAGCACGGCGGTGCAGTGAGGTCGAGGGGAGGGCGCAAGCAGGGGAGGAATATTGGGCCGATGGTCGCTGGCATTTCGAGAAAGATCGTCAACACTGACTGGCTGGAGGTAGATGAAGGCGATCTGCCCGTTCTTTGTACATCGGACGGTGTAGAAAAAATGTACTGACCTATTTGCTTTTAGTCGACTATTATTTTCATAGAATTATGTAGTAATTTAGTGTGCCATGCATGCTGTAGAGCTATCACATGTCCCCCGTCATTTATTTCTCACTGACCTGCTATCTGCTACCTTTACACTGTACTAATTGTGCACACACTTCACCCATACTCACACTATTGTTTTTTATGCATGGGTATTTCAGACTCTGACACAGTGTTGATGAATGCAGAAAAGAAAAGACAGAAGTTGCTCCAGTGTAATTCGAAGATAAGCCCTAAGCGTTTCAGCACTCTAATGGGTGCAGTGTCAGTAGTTGGAGACAGTAAACGTAGCTCTGCAGTTGTGTAGGGGATCGTAGCAGAAAATTGAAATTTTCTACTTATCACCAAGATCAATCTATGGAGTCATCTAGCAACGAGAGAGAGGAGTGCATCTACATACCTGAGGGAGTTCCGGATTAGGGGGTGTCCGGATGACCGGACTATAACCTTTGGCCGGACTCCTGGACTATGAAGATACAAGATTGAAGACTTTGTCCCGTGTCCGGATGGGACATTCCTTGGCGTGGAAGGCAAGCTTGGCGATACGGATATGTAGATCTCCTCACATTGTAACCGACTCTGTGTAACCCTAGCCCTCTCCGGTGTCTATATAAACCGGAGGGTTTTAGTCCATAGGACGAACAACAATCATACCATAGGCTAGCTTCTAGGGTTTAGCCTCTCTGATCTCGTGGTAGATCTACTCTTGTACTACCCATATCATCAATATTAATCAAGCAGGGGTAGGGTTTTACCTCCATCGAGAGGGCCCGAACCTGGGTAAAAACATCGTGTCCCTTGTCTCCTGTTACTATCCACCTAGACGCACAGTTCGGGACCCCCTACCCGAGATCCGTCGGTTTTGACACCGACATTGGTGCTTTCATTGAGAGTTCCGTTGTGCCGTCGCCATCAGGAAGGATGCCTCATCCCGTCTTTAAAGACAACACTGTTGCTAAAGGAGCTTTGGCTATCGGCCAAACTCTCCGGCTAGGCGGATTCCTTATGACCGCCTGCTCAGCCTCCGCGCCGACGATGACTTCTCGGGTCATCGAAAGCAATCTTCACGTCAACTCGGAACTCGCCGAGCAGCTAGATCCGATGGAGCTCTCTTCCTTAAACAAGCTCTTGGATCGCATCGCCACCCTGGGAGTCGCTACAGACCACGATCAGATTGGGCTTAGACCCGATCTGATAGAGATTAACTCTCCCCAGGTCACCCACCACGTTGCAGTGGTGGAGGAACAATGCGGCAAGCCTTCATCTATCCTAAAGACTAGTTATGTCCGGATTCCCGATCCCTCCAAGCCGGATACCCGCGGAGGGAAGGACATCATTCAAGCCCCGAACCTAAAGTCAGGCAGCGAGCTAGATTCATTGGACGATATCCAAGAATACAAGCTTCTGAGTCCGGAAACTCCTTGGCCCTTGAGCCTCAGATGGGGCGAGGTTTCGGATTTAATTCCACCCGCCCACCCAAATATAAGGGATTTATCCCAAATTCGGCAAGAGCCCGCAGAAACAGTACACCATTATTTGGCCAGATTCCTCCTGGTTATGAACAGAATAGAGGACTATCGCGAGGAGGATGCAATTTCATCCTTCTGCAATAATTGCACGGACAAGGGGATCCTCAACGCCATAAGTCACCGTGAAATTACACGCTTCGCCGACTTGGCATCCATAGTACGAAAGTACTGTGCGGTGGAAAGCGCATGGAAAACCGAAATAAAATTTTGGGACAATCCGGCCCTGAATACAACCCCAGTCCAAAATAAAACGGTGCGTCATCGCCAGGAACCTGGGTTAAACACCATAAAGCAAAAACCCTCTACAGGGCATGGAACCGTACTGGAGGGATGGCTCAATGGACCCTGTAAAATTCATAGTATAGAGGGTGCCACACCAACTCACAGCCTTAGAGCATGTTGGATACTCCGACAGGTGGCCAGAAATGGCGAGGAGCTTCTAACTCCAGAATTCACAGAGCACCACCCCAGGGATACCAGTATGGTATTAACAGTCTTTGAGACCTTCGCATCAAACAATATGCGGAAACGGACACTCCGCAACCTTGCCGAAGTCTACCAAGTAGCAACAATAAACCCATGGAGTGACACGGCTATTACCTTTAATGCCAGTGACGAACCTAAATTCCGAACAGCCCGAGCACCATCCGCATTGGTCCTCAGTCCAATAGTGGACGTCTTTCGACTTACCAAGGTACTCATGGACGGTGGCAGCGGATTGAACCTCATTTATGAGGAAACCCTTCGAAAAATGGAAATAGACTGGAGCCACATTGAGCAAAGCAACACAACCTTTTGAGGAATAATGCCCAGTCGGGAAGCGTGTTGTACAGGAAAAATCACACTGGATGTGGTGTTCGGCACGCCGGATAATTATAGATCCAAGGAGGTCACGTTTCAAGTGGCCCCGTTCAGCAGCGGATACCACACTCTATTAGGGCGAGATGCGTTCACAATTTTTCAAGCTATACCCCATTACGGGTACATGAAGCTCAAAATGCCCGGACCCAACGGGATCATCACTCTTGCTAGTGACCCAGACATAGCACTCCGCGCCGAAAACAAAACAGCCGCACTGGCCCTTGAGGCACTTTCCGAAGCCCTAGCGGCCGAAGAACTAACTGCGTTACGCTCCACGGTGAACGGGGACGATGTGATACTCGATAAAAGATCCAAGTCCACCTCCTTTAAACCGGTGGACGAAATAGTCAAATTCCAGGTCCACCCAACGGACCCTACAAAAACGGCCTCCATCGGGGCGCAATTAAACCCTGATGTAGACGCCGCACTACGAGAATTCCTACGCGAAAATTGGGACATTTTTGCCTGGCACCCTTTAGACATGCCAGGAATCCGACGCAGGCTGGCCGAACACAGCCTCAACATCCTAAAAGGATTCAAGCCTGTCAAACAGGCTCCTCGGCGATTCTCTGAACCAAAGAGACAAGCCATGGGAGAAGAGCTAGCCAAACTACTGGAGGACGGATTCATCAGAGACATAAAACATCCAGACTGGCTAGCGAACATGGTGATGGTACCAAAGAAGGACAAATCCTGGCGCCTATGCGTCGATTTCAAGGACCTCAACAAGGCTTGCCCAAAGGATCCCTTCCTCCTCCCCCGCATCGATCAAATTATCGACGCTACCGCAGGACACGACTCATTCTGTTTCCTCGACGCATACTCTGGCTACCATCAAATTAAGATGGTAGAGCCAGACCAAGCCGCAACGGCTTTCATCACCCCATACGGCCCATTCTGCTTCAACACAATGCCCTTCGGGCTCAAAAACGCCGGCGCAACATATCAGCGCATGATTCAGACATGTCTAGCAAACCAGATCGGCAAAACAGTGGAGGCATACGTAGATGACGTGGTCATCAAAACCAAGCATGTTGAAGCTTTAGTAGACGATTTGAGGCTCACATTCGATAACCTCCGGACATATGACATCAAGCTTAACCCGGAAAAATGCGTTTTCGGCGTACCAGCTGGAAAGCTCTTGGGCTTCATTGTATCCAGTAGAGGAATTGAAGCAAACCCATCCAAGATCCAAGCTCTGTCACTATTGGATATTCCAAGAGACCTCAAACAAATACAAAAATTGACAGGATGCGTGGCGGCTCTAAGACGCTTTATCTCCCGTTTAGGACAAAAGGCATTACCCCTTTATCGCCTCCTCCGGCGCACCGAACACTTCGAGTGGGCGGATGCCGCCACGGCCGTACTCGAGGAAATAAAAGCCATATTGGCAACAAACCCGGTCCTGGACGCGCCTAACACCAGCAAACCAATGCTATTATACATTGCGGCAACTCATCAAGTTGTAAGCGCAGTGCACGTCGTCGAACGAGAAATGGCGGACACAAATTTCCCCTTCAAAAACTAGTTTACTACGTGCCCACTGTCCTCACTCCATGCAAGTCACGGTACCCGCATTATGAAAAGATAGCGTATGCGGTGTTTATGGCATCCCGGAAGCTGCAACACTACTTTCAAGAGTGTTCAATAACAGTAGCCTCCGAAGTACCTCTTAACGACATTATAAACAACCGCGACGCGATGGGATGGATTGCTAAATGGGCCATTGAGCTCCTCCCATTGGACATAACCTACAAGCCACGGCGAGCTATCAAGTCAAAAGTTTTGGCCGACTTCGTCGCCGAATGGACTGAAGCCGAACTCCCTAAAGAGTACGACACATATTCCAATTGGGTCATGCACTTCAACGGCTCCAAAATATTAGCTGGTCTGGGGGCTGGCGTCGTTTTAACGTCCCCAACAGGAGATACAATTCAATACGTACTCCAGATAATGTATACAGACTCCAATAAAGCAGCCGAATATGAGGCCCTTCTACATGGCCTCCGGATGGCAGTCTCCATGGGTATTCAACGCCCAGAGGTGCGTGGGGATTCGAACCTCGCGATATCCCAAATAAATGGAGACTTTGATGCCAAGGATCCAAAAATGGCAGCTTATTGCAACGCCGTCCTAAAAATGTCAGCTCGGTTCGAAGGGTTCAAATTTCACCATATAGCCCAGGAAAACAATTAGGTAGCAGACGTCTTGGCACGCATCGGTGCAAAGCGCGATGCAGTCCCCCCCCCCCATCAACATTTTCTTGGAAAGGCTATTCAAGCCATCTGTATCATGGGAAGGGGAATCCGGAAATAACAGCCCAGATCCAACCACACTGCCCGACACCGAACATTCTAACACAGTGGAAGGATTGGCCAACAAAGTAACATCCTCAGCCCACGAGATAATGGCAGTCATTGCCCCGTGGACAAAACCATTCCTAGCCTACCTGACCAGGCAGGAACTTCCAGAGGACCAAAACAAGGCACGCTGCATAGTGTTAGCGATCTAAAGCCTACAAAGTCCATGAGGCAATAATAAATTAGTTATTATTATATTTCCTTGTTCATGATAATCGATTATTATCCATGCTATAATTGTATTAATAGGAAACTCGGATACACATGTGGATACATAGACAACACCATGTCCCTAGTAAGCCTCTAGTTGACTAGCTCGTTGATCAATAGATGGTTACGGTTTCCTGATCATGGACATTGGATGTCGTTGATAACGGGATCACATCATTAGGAGAATGATGTGATGGACAATACCCCAATCCTAAGCCTAGAACAAAGATCGTAGTTCGTATGCTAAAGCTTTTCTAATGTCAAGTATCATTTCCTTAGACCATGAGATTGTGCAACTCCCAGATACCGTAGGAATGCTTTGGGTGTACCAAACGTCACAACGTAACTGGGTGGCTATAAAGGTGCACTACAGGTATCTCCGAAAGTGTCTGTTGGGTTGGCACGAATCGAGACTGGGATTTGTCACTTCATGTAAACGGAGAGGTATCTCTGGGCCCACTCGGTAGGACATCATCATAATGTGCACAATGTGACCAAGGGGTTGATTACGGGATGATGTGTTACGGAACGAGTAAAGAGACTTGCCGGTAACGAGATTGAACAAGGTATCAGGATACCGACGATCGAATCTCGGGCAAGTACAATACCGCTAGACAAAGGGAATTGTATACGGGATTGATTAAGTCCTTGACATCGTGGTTCATCCGATGAGATCATCGTGGAACATGTGGGAGCCAACATGGGTATCTAGATCCCGCTGTTGGTTATTGACCGGAGAACATCTCGGTCATGTCTGCATGGTTCCCGAACCCGTAGGGTCTACACACTTAAGGTTCGATGACGCTAGGGTTATAAAGGAAGTTTGTATGTGGTTACTGAATGTTGTTTGGAGTCCCGGATGAGATCCCGGATGTCATGAGGAGTTCTGGAATGGTCCGGAGGTAAAGATTTATATATGGGAAGTCCTGTTTTGGTCACCGGAAAGGTTTCGAATTTTTTCGGTAACGTACCGGGACCACCGGGAGGGTCCCGGGGGTCCACCAAGTGGGGCCACCAACCCTGAAGGGCTGCATGGGCCATGTGTGGGAGGGTACCAGCCCTAGGTGGGCTGGTGCGCCCCCCCCCCCACAGGGCCCAAGGCGCAGGGAAGTGGGGAGGGGGGGCAAACCCTAGGGCAGATGGGCCCTAAGGCCCACCCTAGGTGCGCCTCCCCCCTCTCCCCTTATGGCCGCCACCCAGATGGGATCTGGGGGCTGCCGCCACCCCTGGGGAGGGAACCCTAGAGGGGGCGCAGCCCCCTCCCCTCCCCCTATAAATACTTGAGGTCTGGGGGCTGCCCAACACACGAGAACCTCTCCCTCTTGGCGCAGCCCTACCTCTCTTACTCCTCCTCTCCCGCGGTGCTTGGCGAAGCCCTACTGGACTACCACGCTCCTCCACCACCACCACGCCGTTGTGCTGCTGCTGGACGGATTCTTCCTCAACCTCTCCCTCTCTCCTTGCTGGATCAAGGCATGGGAGACGTCACCAGGATGTACGTGTGTTCAACGCAGAGGTGCCGTCCGTTCGGCACTAGGATCTCTGGTGATTTGGATCACGACGAGTACGACTCCTTAAACCCCATTCTCTTGAACGCTTCCGCTTAGCGATCTACAAGGGTATGTAGATGCACTCTCCTTCCCCTCGTTGCTCGTTTCTCCATAGATAGATCTTGGTGAGATGTAGGAAAATTTTGAATTTCTGCTACGTTCCCCAACAGTGGCATCATGAGCTAGGTCTATTGCGTAGATTCTTTTCACGAGTAGAACACAAAGTAGTTGTGAGCGTTGATTTTGTTCAATATGCTTACCGTTACTAGTCCAATCTTGTTTCAATGGTATTGTGGGATGAAGCGGCCCGGACCGACCTTACACGTACTCTTACGTGAGACAGGTTCCACCGACTGACATGCAGTTGGTGCATAAGGTGGCTAGCGGGCGCCAGTCTCTCCCACTTTAGTCGGAACGGATTCGATGAAAAGGGTCCTTATGAAGGGTAAATAGCAATTGACATATCACATTGTGGTTTTTGCGTAGGTAAGAAACGTTCTTGCTAGAAACCCATAGCAGCCACGTAAAACATGCAAACAACAATTAGAGGACGTCTAACTTGTTTTTGCAGGGTATGCTATGTGATGTGATATGGCCAAGAAGAATGTGATGAATGATATGTGATGTATGAGATTGATCATGTTCTTGTAATAGGAATCACGACTTGCATGTCGATGAGTATGACAACCGGCAGGAGCCATAGGAGTTGTCTTTATTTATTGTATGACCTGCGTGTCATTGAACAACGCCATGTAATTACTTTACTTTATTGCTAACCGGTAGCCATAGTAGTAGAAGTAATAATTTAGCGAGACAACTTCATGGAGACACGATGATGGAGATCATGGTGTTATGCCGGTGACGATGATGATCATGGAGCCCCGAAGATGGAGATCAAAAGGAGCAATATGATATTGGCCATATCATGTCACTATTTGATTGCATGTGATGTTTATCATGTTTATACATCTTATTTGCTTAGAACGACGATAGTAAATAAGATGATCCCTCATTAAAATTTCAAGAAAGTGTTCCCCCTAACTTTGCACCGTTGCGAAAGTTCGTCGTTTTGAAGCACCACGTGATGATCGGGTGTGAGAGATTCTTACGTTCACATACAACGGGTGTAAGCCAGATTTACACACGAGAAACACTTAGGTTAACTTGACAAGCCTAGCATGTACAGACATGGCCTCGGAACACAAGAGACCGAAAGGTCGAGCATGAGTCGTATAGTAGATACGATCAACATGAAGATGTTCACCGATGATGACTAGTCCGTCTCACGTGATGATCGGACACGGCCTAGTTGACTCGGATCATGTAATCACTTAGATGACTAGAGGGATGTCTATCTGAGTGGGAGTTCATTAGATGAACTTAATTATCCTGAACATAGTCAAAAGCCCTTTGCAAATTATGTCATAGCTCGCGCTTTAGTTCCACTGTTTAGATATGTTCCTAGAGAAAATATAGTTGAAAGTTGACAGCAGCGATTATGCGGACAGTAGAAAGCTTATGTCCTTAATGCACCGCTTAGTGTGCTAAACCCCAATCGTCGTCTATGGATGTTGCGAACATCGGACATACACGTTTTGATAACTATGTGATAGTTCAGTTAAACGGTTTAGAGTTGAGGCACCAAAGACGTTTTTCGAAACGTCGCGGAACATATGAGATGTTTCGAGGGCTGAAATTGGGATTTCAGGCTCGTGCCCACGTCAAGAGGTATAAGACCTCCGACAATTTTCTTAACCTGCAAACTAACGGAGAAAAGTTCAATCGTTGAGCTTGTGCTCAGATTGTCTGAGTGCAACAATCACTTGAATCGAGTGGGAGTTGATCTTCCAGATGAGATAGTGATGTTTCTCCAAAGTCATTGCCACCAAGCTACTAGAGCTTCGTGATGAACTATAACATATCAAGGATAGAGATGATGATACTTGAGGTATTCGCGTTGTTTGACACCGCAAAAGTAGAAATCAAGAAGGAGCATATTGTTGATGGTTGGTGAAACCAATAGTTGCTAGAAGGGCAAGGGCAAGAAGGGATACTTCATGAAACAGCAAATCAGCTGCTGCTCCAGTGAAGAAACCCAAGGTTGAACCTAAACCCGAGACGAAGTGCTTCTGTAATAAGGGGGACAGCCACTGGAGCAGAATTACCCTAGATACTTGGTAGACGAGAAGGCTGGTAAGGTCGATAGAAGTATATTGGATATACATTTTGTTAATGTGTACTTTACTAGTACCCCTAGTAGCACCAGGCTATTAGATACCGGTTCGGTTGCTAAGTGTTAGTAACTCGAAATAAAAGGCTACGGAATAAACGGAGACTTGCTAAAGGTGAGCTGACGATATGTGTTGGAAGTATTTCCAAGTTTGATGTGATCAAACATCGCACGCTCCCTCTACGATCAAGATTAGTATTAAACCTGAATAATTGTCATTTGGTGTTTGCGTTGAGCATAGACATGATTGGATTATGTCTATCACAATACGGTTATTCATTTAAGGAGAATAATGGTTACTCTATTTATTTGAATAATACCTTCAATGGTCTTGCACCTAAAGGAATGGTTTATTGAATCTCGATAGTAGTGATACACATTTTCATGCCAAAAGATATAAGATAGTAATGATAGTACCACTTACTTGTGGCACTGCCATGTAAGTCATATTGGTATAAAACGCATGAAGAAGCTCCATGTTGATGGATCTTTTGACTCACTCGTTTTTGAAAAGTTTGAGACATGCGAACCATGTCTATTGGTGTATACGCGTGAAGAAACTCCATGCAGATGGATCGTTTGGACTCATTTGATTTTGAATCACTTGAGATATGCAAATCATACCACAATGGCAAGATGACTGAAAAGCCTCGTTTTCAGTAAGATGGAACAAGATAGCAACTTGTTGGAAGTAACACATTTTGATGTGTGTAGTCCAATGAGTGCTGAGGCATGCAGTGAATATCGTTATGTTCTTACTTCATAGATGATTTGAGTAGATGTTGAGTATATTTACTTGATGAAACACAAGTTTGAATTATTGAATGGTTCAAGTAATTTCAGAGTGAAGTTGAAGATCATCGTGACAAGAGGATAAAATGTCTATGATATGATCATAGAGATGAGTATCTGAGTTACGAGCTTTGGCACGCAATTAAGACATTGTGGAAATTGTTTCACATTTAATACCGCCAGGAACACCATAGTGTGATGGTGTGTCCGAACTTCATAGTTGCACCCTATTGGATATGGTGCGTACCATGATGTCTCTTATCGAATTACCACTATCGTTCATGGGTTAGGCATTAGAGACAACCGCATTCACTTTAAAATAGGGCACCACGTAATTCCTTTGAGACGACACCGTTTGAACTATGGTTTGGAGAAACCTAAGTTGTCGTTTCTTAAAAGTTTGGGGCTGCGACGCTTATGTGAAAAAATTTCAGGTTGATAAGCTCGAACCCAAAGCGGATAAAATGCATCTTCATAGGACACCCAAAACAGTTGGGTATACCTCCTAATTCAGATCCGAAAGCAATAGGGACTGTTTCTTGAATCGGGTCCTTTCTCGAGGAAAGGTTTGTCTCAAAAATTGAGTGGGAGGATGGTGGAGACTTGATGAGGTTATTGAACCGTCACTTCAACAAGTATGTAGCAGGGCATAGGAAGTTGTTCCTGTGGCGCCTACACCAATTGAAGTAGAAGCTTATGATAGTGATCATGAAGTTTTTGGATCAAGTCACTACCGTACCTCGTAGGGTGACAAGGATGCGTACTACTTTAGAGTGGTACAGTAATCATGTCTTGAAGGTCATGTTGCTAGACAACAATGAACCTACGAGCTATGGAGAAGCGATGGTGGGCCCAAATTCCGACAAATGGTTAGATCCCATGAAATCCGAGATAGGATCCATGTATCAGAACAAAGCATGGACTTTGGTGGACTTGCCCGATGATCGGCAAGCCATTGAGATAAATGGATCTTTAAGAAGAAGACGGACGTGGACGGTAATGTCACCATCTATGAAGCTCGACTTGTGGCGAAGAGTTTTTCACAAGTTCAAGGAGTTGACTATGATGATATTTTCTCATCCGTAGCGATGCTTAAAGTCCGTCGGAATCATGTTAGCACAAGCTGCATTTATGAAATCTGGCAGATGGATGTCAAAACGAGTTTCCTTACCAGTTTTCGTAAGGAAAGGTTGTATGTGATACAATCAGAAAGGTTTTGTCGATCCTAAGGATGCTAAAAGGTATGCTAGCTCCAGCGATCCTTCTAAGGACTAGAGTAAGCATCTCGGAGTTGGAATGTACGCTTTGATGAGATGATCAAAGATTTTGGGCTTGTACAAAGTTTATGAGAAACTTGTATTTCCAAAAAAGTGAGTGGGAGCACTATAGAATTTCTGATGAGTATATGTTGTTGACATGTTGATGATCAGAAATGATGTAGAATTTTCTATAAAGCATATAGGGTTATTTGAAAAGTGTTTTTCAATAGAAAACCTGGATTAAGCTACTTGAACATTGAGCATCAAGATCTATGAGGATAGATCAAAAACGCTCAATGGTACTTTCAAATGAGCATATACCTTGACATGATCTTGAAGGTGTTCAAGATGGATCAGTCAAAGAAGGAGTTCTTGCCTGAGATGTAAGGTATGAAGTTAAGAGTTAAAGCTCGACCACGGCAGAAGAGAGAGAAAGGACGAATGTCGTCCCCTATGCTTCAGACGTAGGCTCTACAGTATGCTATGCTAAGTACCGCACCTGATGTGTGCCTTGCCACATGTCTGGCAAGAGGGTACAAAGGTGATCAAGGAGTGGATCACCAGATAGCGGTCAAAATTATCCTTAGAGGAATAAGGATTGGTTTCTCGATTATGGAGGTGATAAAGAGTTCGGCGTAAAGGGTTACGACGATGCAAGCTTTAACACCTATCCGAATGACTCTGAGTAGCAAACCAGAGACGTATAGTGGAGCAACCATTGGGAATAGCTCCAAGTGGAGCATGGAAGCAGCATTTACAATATGACCTAGAGATTTGCGAAGTACATACGGATCTGAATGTTTCAGACCCGTTGACTAAAACCTCTCTCAAAGCAAAACATGATCAAACCCCATAACTCATTGAGTCTAAATCACATGATGATGTGAACTAGTTTAATGACACTAGTAAACTCTTTGGATGTTGGTCACATGGTGATGTGACCTGTGAGTGTTAATCACATGGCGATGTGAACTAGATTATTGACTCTAGTGCAAGTGGGAGACTGTTGGAAATATGCCCTAGAGGCAATAATAAATTAGTTATTATTATATTTCCTTGTTCATGATAATCGTTTATTATCCATGCTATAATTGTATTGATAGGAAACTCGGATACATGTGTGGATACATAGACAACACCATGTCCCTAGTAAGCCTCTAGTTGACTAGCTCGTTGATCAATAGATGGTTACGGTTTCCTGAACATGGACATTGAATGTCGTTGATAACGGGATCACATCATTAGGAGAATGATGTGATGGACAAGACCCCAATCCTAAGCCTAGCACAAAGATCATAGTTCGTATGCTAAAGCTTTTCTAATGTCAAGTATCATTTCCTTAGACCATGAGATTTTGCAACTCCCGGATACCATAGGAATGCTTTGGGTGTACCAAACGTCACAACGTAACTGGTGGCTATAAAGGTGCACTACAGGTATCTCCGAAAGTGTCTGTTGGGTTGGCACGAATCGAGACTAGGATTTGTCACTCCGTGTAAACGGAGAGGTATCTCTGGGCCCACTCGGTAGGACATCATCATAATGTGCACAATGTGACCAAAGGGTTGATCACGGGATGATGTGTTACGGAACGAGTAAAGAGACTTGCCGGTAACGAGATTGAACAAGGTATCGGGATACCGACGATCGAATCTCGGGCAAGTACAATACCGCTAGACAAAGGGAATTGTATACGGGATTGATTAAGTCCTTGACATCGTGGTTCATCCGATGAGATCATCGTGGAACATGTGGGAGCCAACATGGGTATCTAGATCCCGCTGTTGGTTATTGACCGGAGAACGTCTCGGTCATGTCTGCATGGTTCCCGAACCCGTAGGGTCTACACACTTAAGGTTCGATGACGCTAGGGTTATAAAGGAAGTTTGTATGTGGTTACCGAATGTTGTTCGGAGTCCCGGATGAGATCCCGGACGTCACGAGGAGTTCTGGAATGGTCCGGAGGTAAAGATTTATATATGGGAAGTCCTGTTTTGGTCACCGAAAAGGTTTCGGGTTTTTTCGGTAACGTACCGGGTCCACCGGGAGGGTCCCGGGGGTCCACCAAGTGGGCCACCAACCCCGAAGGGCTGCATGGGCCAAGTGTGGGAGGGGACCAGCCCCAGGTGGGCTGGTGCGCCCCCCGACAGGGCCCAAGGCGCAGGGAAGTGGGGAGGGGGAGCAAACCCTAGGGCAGATGGGCCCTAAGGCCCACCCTAGCTATGCCTCCCCCGTCTCCCCTTCTGGCCGCCACCCCTGGGGAGGGAACCCTAGAGGGGGCGCAGCCCCCTCCCCTCCCCCTATAAATACTTGAGGTCTGGGGGCTGCCCAACAAACGAGAACCTCTCCCTCTTGGCGCAGCCCTACCTCTCTTACTCCTCCTCTCCCGCGGTGCTTGGCGAAGCCCTGCTGGACTACCACGCTCCTCTACCACCACCACGCTGTTGTGCTGCTGCTGGACGGAGTCTTCCTCAACCTCTCCCTCCCTCCTTGCTAGATCAAGGCGTGGGAGACGTCACCGGGTTGTACGTGTGTTCAACGCGGAGGTGCCGTCCGTTCGCACTAGGATCTCTGGTGATTTGGATCACGACGAGTACGACTCCTTCAACCCCGTTCTCTTGAACGCTTCCGCTTAGCGATCTACAAGGGTATGTAGATGCACTCTCCTTCCCCTCGTTGCTCGTTTCTCCATAGATAGATCTTGGTGACACGTCGGAAAATTTTGAATTTCTGCTACGTTCCCCAATAGTCTCCATGGGCATTCAACGCCCAGAGGTGTGTGGGGATTCGAACCTCGCGATATCCCAAATAAAGGGAGACTTTGATGCCAAGGATCCAAAAATGGCAGCTTAGTGCAACTCCGTCCTAAAAATGTCAGCTCGGTTCGAAGGGCTCGAATTTCACCATATAGCCCGGGAAAACAATCAGGTAGCAGACGTCTTGGCACGCATCGGCGCAAAGCGCGATGCAGTCCCCCCCCCCCAACATTTTCTTGGAAAGGCTATTCAAGCCATCTGTATCATGGGAAGGGGAATTCGGAAATAACAGCCCAGATCCAACCGCACTGCCCGACACCGAACATTCTAACATAGCAGAAGGCTTGGCCAACGAAGTAACATCCTCAGCCCATGAGATAATAGCAGTCATTGCCCCGTGGACAAAACTATTCCTAGCCTACCTAACCAGGCAGGAACTTCCAAAGGACCAAAACAAGGCACGTTGGATAGTGCAGCGATCTAAAGCCTACAAAGTCCATGAGGGAGAGCTTTATAAGAAAAGCACCACCGGAGTCCTTCAAAGGTGTATCTCCGAAGAGGAAGGGCGAAATCTCCTGGCTGAAATTCATGTCGGACTCAGCGGGCACCATGCTGCAGCCCGGGCCCTTGTAAGCAAGGCCTTCCGTACAGGATTTTATTGGCCGACGGCCCGGGCAAATGCTTAGGATTTAGTCCAATGATGCGTCGGTTGCCAACTCTTTGCTAACCAAAGCCACATGCCACCCACCGCCCTCCAAACTATATCCATCACCTGGCCCTTTGCGGTCTGGGGGCTTGACATGGTTGGACCCCTTAAAGGGGGAATCCACAAGCAAAAATACTTACTGGTCATGGTGGACAAATTCACCAAATGGATAGAGGCCAAGCCTGTTAAAACGGCCGAATCCAGACCGGTGATAGACTTCATATCAGGGGTCGTACACTGTTATGGCGTCCCCCACAGCATCATCACTGATAACGGCATGAACTTTACGGCCGACGAGGTCAAACTCTGGTGCAAAAACATGGACATCAAGCTCGACTACACTTCAGTCTATCACCCACAAACTAACGGTCAAGTCGAGCGAGCAAATGGTCTAATCATGAGCGGCATCAAACCCAGGTTAGTGCGATCCCTCAAGGAATCTAATACGCACTGGGTAGAGGAGCTCGACTCCGTACTCTGGGGGCTGCGGACCACGCCGAATCGCACTACCGGATTCACATCATTCTTTATGGTATACGGCGCCGAGGCAGTTCTGCCCTGTGACATAATTCATGACTCACCTCGCGTGCGCATGTACAAAGAAAGAGAGGCCGAACTCGATCGGCAGGACTGTTTGGACGCCTTGGAGGAGGATTGTGACGTAGCAGAAGCCCGTTCCGCATTCTATCAACAACAGGCTCGAAGATATCAAAGCAGAGAAGTATGGGCCGAAACTTACAATGTTGGCGAATTAGTTCTACACCTGCCGGACAAGAAAAAGGACAAACTCAAACCCAAATGGGAAGGTCCCTTCATAATTGACCAAGTCCTGACTGGTGGAGCATACCGTCTACGAGATGCATCGGATAACCGACTCGAGTCGAACCCATGGAACGCAGCCCGTCTACGAAGATTCTATGCCTAGCGTCGGACTCTGTGTTCGTCTCCTTCATCTGTCTATTTTTTACATATTAGCTGTCTTATATTTCTCTCCTTCTCCCTCCTTCTCTCTTGTAGCCTTTGAGGGCTCGTTTGCGTCTTGTTCGCAAACAATTGACGCGCCATTCGCGCTCATTATACCTGGGGGCTTCTTTAACAGAAGCTTGTTTATACGGGCCTCATGCCCAACACATGTGTCACACTTGCGCATGTACCTTTTATTCACCATTATATGCATCGATATGACTTAAGTTTTGGCCAAGCTGGGTTGCTTGGCTCCTGTGCTTACCCCTACGTTCCCGATTGTTCGGCTAGGAGGTAAAGGGAGCACCTCTGCGATTGTTACTGCCAGGTCAGCCGGATGTGTACCTCAGACTGGGTGAAGCCGAAAGCTAGCGTTCTTAAGGGAATATTCGGTCGGTGAACTAAAAGATGATTTCTCACTCGTTTATTTATCTGCCCCCAGATCTTTTTCTGCTTTTTTCACAGTCCGGACATGCACTTTAGGGCATGCCTCCCAGGGAAAGGAACCCCTAATGGAACTATTCTCCCTGGAAGATGTTTCTTACTAACCATGTAATATAACATAACTAGTTGGGCACTTTTCTGTTCAAGCACTAATGACCCCTACGCCTGGTCTCCACGCATGCCCCGGTTCTTACATAACCGAGAGGGTATTCGGACACACTCTGGACTATCGGGTCCCGAGGTTGAAGCGAAAAGGTCCGCCATGACAAATGATCTACAATCCGGCTAGAAGGCATTTTACATGTCATCTTAAAATACATAGTCAATTTGAATGGGTATATTCCTCTTCAATACCATCCAACATGCTGTCTATTTTACAGTCCTGTTGAGAATATTTGGCGGCCAGCTCTACCTGGTCGTACACTAAGCTCACAGGGATCTCCTTCCCATCATGCCCTACCGGTCCGACCTCGGCCATGTGGTTTGGGTCAGCCTTCGTGTACCATGTCTTCACCATGGCCCAGGCCTCCCTGGCACCTTGACGGCAGGCCGATTTCTTCCATAATCGGAAGCGCCGCCGCGCTCCCTTAAGCTTCTCCGCAAGCTCTCCAAGGCCTTCGGGCATGGAGACGGATGGACACAAAGCCTGGGCGACGCCTTGCATCACCTGCCGAACTCGTTCGTGCAATTGTAAGAGATCGGGAAGAAGGTCACCCATAGATCCAGGCATTTCCTCCACAGGCCTACCTGTCAGCATACCTACAGACATAACTCTGTCAATCGACTTCCTCGCCGAACTCTTTTTCTGAAGTTTGTTCAAAGCACTTACTAAAAATGCCGAGTCGAAGCCGCTGATTCTCCTTCATGGAGTCTGACAGCTGAGCACGAACATCCTTTAGTTCCCCGCCCAGCTGGGTGTTGGCATCTTGGAGCTTATTTTTCTCTTGCCTCACCCTTGTAAGCACGCTCTCACCGGCCTTTAACCGGCGCAAGAGTTGTCGTTGGTCCTGATTCACTCTGGCACCATCTGCAATGTTGTTGTCAGGTTTTTACACATGCCGCACTTTGCAACATACTTATCTTTCAAATCATATAGTACCAGAGGTGGTCTCCTTGGCCTCCCCTGCCGTGGCTAGTGCGGCCTCAAGTTGGGCTTTGCACTCTTCCAGCTCCTGGGACAATAGGTTATTCTTTTCTATAAGATCCTGCATAACAAATGATCCTTAGATCAGTTATTCTAACTGTTTCAAGTCTCGGGGGCTACTGACATATATAACCATCAAATTTTCTCACCCGTATGTCTTTTACATACTGCTCTGTGGCTCTGGCTAGACCATTTTGAGCGGCACGAAGATACGCATCTCCCGTATTGAAAGCATCTAATGCCTCTTGGGAGAAACAAGCGTCACAAAGAATTGTCCGGCGACGCCTGTGGTTCATGGCACTCTCCACCTCTGAATTGGTGGCAGACAGCCCGTCTGCATGCTCTGTCGGAGGAGCGTCCAGTGCGCGCCTCGTACTCGCCTCCGCTTCCGGACCCGGCCTTGGAGCCTGGCCGGTGGAGGCGCGATTCGCAACCTCTCCGGATATAGTCCGGCGAGCTCTCTTTTTCCTGAAGAAAGCACGAGCGTTGATACGCCTCAAGGGAATAAAACCTGGGAATAAAAAGGCACGCCATACTGTTGCGCCGGTGTCTCAATCCGGACCACACTTCTTTTCAGCCTGCCGGGCCTTGATGCCCCTTGTTGGCTAGCCACCGCAGGCTCGGTCTCCCGCCTCAAGGACTTCCCCTGCGAAAACGTCATTGGTATACGGTGACCCAAAATAAGCACGGATGGATCATTTTAAAAATGCTGGGACTTCGCTCTCGGTTACTTGAGAGGCTGGGAGTAGTCCGGGATAATCGGCCGTAATGGCCACCAAGGCGTTGTCCTTGCTCAATTGATGAAACACCCCATCGATCAGCTCCACGCCTAAGTCCGGGTCCTCTTGGGAGTCTGGATCGAAGGACCGTTCTGGGTCCTCGGGTTGTGGAGGAGGGCTGTTTATCTCCTTTATAGCCTGGCGTAGCTCCTGCGTTGAAATTTCTAGACTAAATACTTAACTGTGGGAATATGAAACAGGTGGACAAGTGAATGTATTCGCTTACCCAGCTTGGAGGATTGTACATAGAAAATCCGCCCCGTGGGTTGACGCGGAGGAGTTCCTCCTCTTCTCCCTTATACAAAGCGGAAAAGATCTTTATTAGAGCGGCAGGCGAATCCAGCCCCTTATGGCCGCACCGGTTGGCGTCGTCCTCCCTGCTGAAACCCCACATGGGGTGGCCTCTATACTGAAGCGGCTGCACGCCCCGCGTAATGCATGTGTCCATGACCTCGATCATGGTCAGTCCGGAATGACCCAACAACCTTATCCGGCTCATCAGGTAAAGGACGTCCCTGTCATTTTCCTTCCGAGGGCTCCGTGGACGCCAGCTTAGGCGCTTCTTCAGAGGAGCATTATCGAACTCAGGGAGGCCGATTCGTACAGGGTCCGGTAGGGGGACGTCTTCTATATAAAACCATTCTGAAGGCCAGTCTTCGGACGCCTTCTTTGGGGTTCCGGATAGATATCCGGTCCTAGCGATGCGCCATAGTTCGGCTCCGCCCACTTCATATATCGACCCCTCCTGAGAACGGGGCACGAGGCAGAACAGCTTCTTCCACAGTGCAAAATGAGCCTCGATACCCAAAAACAGCTCGCAAAGGGCTACGAAGCCTGCAATATGCAATATGGAGGCAGGCGTAAGGTTGTGCAACTGGAGGCCGTAAGACTCCAGGAGCCCCCGGAGAAACGGATGAATTGGAAATCTGAGCCCTCTTATCAAATAAGGGACAAGGCATACCCGCTCTTCTTTGGAGGGATTGGGAACGCTCTCCGCTTGCTCTCCACCATTATAGGTGGCGAGCCCGGCTCGAACCAGGACCATGTAGGCCGGGGGGAGTAATCCCTTGGCTTGGAGCGCCACTAGCTCGCTGTGTGAGAAGGAGCATCTCTCCCAATCTCCAGGCTGAGGACTGGGGGCAAGAGGAGGAGCTGCGTCGACCGGCCATGATGGAATGGATCTCTGTCAAATGCGCTTTGATGAAAGCTCGCGAAGGAAAGATGGTGTGATTCGGATCTAAATCCCCGTCTCTTTTATAGGAAGCTCATTTGCACAGCTAGGGGGGTAAATGAAAAAAAACACCCTAGCTTTTCACATTTGTTTGACATGTGGAAGATGGCCATTATTGGGCACAGAAGCCAAGGAGCACAACATTCACCAGAAGCCAGATACTATTCCACAGGTACATGGAGTTTGGAGAAGAACCCGCCTTGCAATGCCGAAGACAAATCTGCGCGCCGGAGTCATCGTCATTGAAGCCTGGTTCGGGGTCTACTGAGGGAGTCCCAGATTAGGGGGTGTCCGGATGACCGGACTATAACCTTTGGCCGGACTCCTAGACTATGAAGATACAAGATTGAAGACTTCGTCCCGTGTCCGGATGGGACATTCCTTAGCGTGGAAGGCAAGCTTGGCGATACGGATATGTAGATCTCCTCCCATTGTAACTGACTCTGTGTAACCCTAGCCCTCTCCAGTGTCTATATAAACTGGAGGGTTTTATTCCATAGGACGAACAACAATCATACCATAGGCTAGCTTCTAGGGTTTAGCCTCTCTGATCTAGTGGTAGATCTACTCTTGTACTACCCATATCATCAATATTAATCAAGCAGGAGTAGGGTTTTACCTCCATCGAGAGGGCCTGAACCTGGGTAAAAACATCGTGTCCCTTGTCTCCTGTTACCATCCACCTAGACGCACAGTTCGGGACCCCCTACCTGAGATTCGCCGGTTTTGACACCGACAATACCCTTGTAGATCGCGAGCGGAAGCATTCAAGAGAACGGGGTTGATGGAGTCGTACTCGTTGTGATCCAAATCACCGATGATCCTAGGGCCTAACGGACGGCACCTCTGCGTTCAACACACATATGGAGTGGTGACGTCTCCTCCTTCTTGATCCAGCAAGGGGGAGGAGAGGTTGAGGAAGAGAGCTCCAACAGCAGCACGACGGCGTGGTGGTGATGGAGCGGCAGTACTCCGGCAGGGCTTCGCCAAGCTCTTAATCGGACAAGAAGAGGTGTTGGGGAGGGGAGGGGCTGCACCTTGGATGTGGTGTGCAGCCCTCCCTTCGCCCCTCTATTTATAGGAGAAGGGGAAAGGGGGGCCGGCCCCCTCTAGATGAGATCTAGAGGGGGGCGGCCAGGGGAGGGGGCTTGCCCCAAAAGCAAGGGGGGCGCCCCCACTAGGGTTCCCCCAAACCCTAGGCGCATGGGCCCAAGGGGGGGATGCGCCCAGCCCTCCAGGGGCTGGTTCCCTGCCCACTACAGCCCATGAGGCCCTCCGAGAGAGGTGGCCAACCCGGTGGCCCCAGTACAATACCGATATGCCCCCAAACTTTTCCAATGACCGTATGACAACTTCCCACATATAAATCTTCACCACCGGACCATTCCGGAACATCTCATGATGTCCGGGATCTCATCCGGGACTCCGAACAGCATTCGGTAATCACTTACAAGTCTTCCTAATAACCCTAGCATCACCGAACCTTAAGTGTGTAGACCCTCTGGGTTCGGGAATCACGCAGACATGACCGAGACAGCTCTCCGGCCAATAACCAATAGCGGGATCTGGATACCCATGTTGGCTCCCACATATTCCATGATGATCTCATCGAATGAACCACGATGTCGAGGATTCAAGTAATCCCGTATACAATTCCCTTTGTCAATCGGTACGTTACTTGCCCGAGATTCGATCGTCGGTATCCCAATACCTCGTTCAATCTCGTTATTGGCAAGTCACTTTACTCGTACCGTAATGCATGATACCGTGACCAACCACTTGGTCACATTGAACTCATTATGATGATGCATTACCGAGTGGGCCCAGAGATACCTCTCCGTCATACGGAGTGACAAATCCCAGTCTCGATCCGTGCCAACCCAACAGACACTTTCGGAGATACCTGTAGTATACCTTTATAACCACCCAGTTACGTTATGACGTTTGGTACACCCAAAGCACTCCTACGATATCCAGGAGTTACACGATCTCATGGTCTAAGGAAATGATACTTGACATTAGGAAAGCTCTAGCAAACGAAGTACATGATCTTGTGCTATGCTTAGGATTGGGTCTTGTCCATCACATCATTCTCCAAATGATGTGATCCCGTTATCAACGACATCCAATGTCCATGGTCAGGAAACCGTAACCATCCATTGATCAACGAGCTAGTCAACTAGAGGCTCACTTGGGACATGTTATGGTCTATGTATTCACACATGTATTACGATTTCTGGGTAACACAATTATTGCATGAACAAAAGACAATTATCATGAACTAGGAAATATAATAATAATCATTTTATTATTGCCTCTAGGGCATATTTCCAACATTCTCCCACTTGCACTAGAGTCAATAATCTAGTTACATTGTGATGAATCGAACACCCATAGAGTTCTGGTGTTGATCATGTTTTGCTCGCGGAAGAGGTTTAGTCAACGGATTTGCGACATTCAGAGCCGTATGCACTTTGCAAATATCTATGTCTCCATCTTGAACATTTTCACGAATGGAGTTGAAGCGATGCTTGATGTGCCTGGTCTTCTTGTGAAACTTGGGCTCCTTGGCAAGGGCCATGGCTCCTGTGTTGTCACAGAAGAGAGTCATCGGCCCCGACGCATTGGGAATAACTCCTAGGTCGGTAATGAACTCCTTCATCCAGATTGCTTCATGTGCTGCCTCCGAGGCTGCCATGTATTCCGCTTCACATGTAGATCCCGCCACGACGCTTTGCTTGCAACTGCACCAGCTTACTGCCCCACCATTCAAAATATACACGTATCCGGTTTGTGACTTAGAGTCATCCAGATCTGTGTCGAAGCTAGCATCGACGTAACCCTTTACGACGAGATCTTCGTCACCTCCATAAACGAGAAACATATCCTTAGTCCTTTTCAGGTACTTCGGGATATTCTTGACCGTTGTCCAGTGTTCCATGCCGGCATTACTTTGGTACCTTCCTACCAAACTTACGGCAAGGTTTACATCAGGTCTGGTACACAGCATGGCATACATAATAGACCCTATGGCCGAGGCATAGGGGATGACACTCATCTTTTCTCTATCTTCTGCCGTGGTCGGGCATTGAGCTAAGCTCAATTTCACACCTTGCAATACAGGCAACAACCCCTTCTTGGACTGATCCATATTGAACTTCAATACCTTATCAAGGTATGTGCTTTGTGAAAGACCTATGAGGCGTCTCGATCTATCTCTATAGATCTTGATGCCTAATATGTAAGCAGCTTCTCCTAGGTCCTTCATTGAAAAACACTTATTCAAGTAGGCCTTAATGATGTCCAAAAGTTCTATATCATTTCTCATCAAAAGTATGTCATCTACATATAATATGAGAAATGCTACAGAGCTCCCACTCACTTTCTTGTAAACGCAGGCTTCTCCATAAGTCTGCATAAACCCAAACGCTTTGATCATTTCATCAAAGCGAATGTTCCAACTCCAAGATGCTTGCACCAGCCCATAGATGGAGCGCTGGAGCTTGCATACCTTGTTAGCATTCTTAGGATCGACAAAACCTTCCGGCTGCATCATATACAATTCTTCCTTAAGGAAGCCGTTAAGGAATGCCGTTTTGACGTCCATTTGCCATATCTCATAATCATAGAATGCGGCAATTGCTAACATGATTTGGACGGACTTAAGCTTCGCTACAGGTGAGAAGGTCTCATCGTAGTCAACCCCTTGAACTTGTCGATAACCCTTAGTGACAAGTCGAGCTTTATAGATGGTAACATTACCATCCGCATTCGTCTTCTTCTTAAAGATCCATTTATTTTCTATCGCTCGCCAATCATCGGGCAAGTCTATCAAAGTCCATACTTTGTTTTCATACATGGATCGTATCTCAGATTGCATGGCTTCAAGCCATTTGTTGGAATCTGGGCCCGCCATCGCTTCTTCGTAGTTCGAAGGTTCACCGTTGTCTAACAACATGATTTCCAGGACAGGGTTGCCACACCATTTTGGTGTGGAACGTGTCCTGGTGGACCTACGAAGTTCAGTAGCAACTTGATCTGAAGTACCTTGATCATCATCATTAACTTCCTCTCTAGTCAGTGCAGGCACCACAGGAACATCTTCCTAAGCTGCGCTACTTTCTGGTTCAAGAGGCAGTACTTCATCGAGTTCTACTTTCCTCCCACTTATTTCTTTCGAGAGAAACACTTTCTCTAGAAAGGACCCGTTCTTGGCAACAAAGATCTTGCCTTTGGATCTAAGGTAGAAGGTATACCCAATGGTTTCCTTAGGGTATCCTATGAAGACGCATTTTTCCGACTTGGGTTCGAGCTTTTCAGGTTGAAGTTTCTTGACATAAGCATCGCATCCCCAAACTTTTAGAAACGACAGCTTAGGTTTCTTCCCAAACCATAATTCATACGGTGTCGTCTCAACGGATTTAGACGGTGCCCTATTTAAAGTGAATGTAGTTGTCTCTACAGCGTATCCCCAAAATGATAGCAGTAAATCGATGAGTGACATCATAGATTGCACCATATCCAATAGAGTGCGATTACGAGTTCGGACACACCGTTACGCTGAGGTGTTCCAGGCGGCGTGAGTTGTGAAACGATTCCACATTTCCTTAAGTGTGTACCAAATTCATGAATTAAATATTCTCCCCCATGATCCGATTGTAAGAACTTTATTTTTGGGTCACGTTGATTCTCTACCTCATTCTGAAATTCCTTCAACTTTTCAAAGGTCTCAGACTTGTGTTTCATCAAGTAGACATACCCATATCTACTTAAGTCATCAGTGAGAGTGAGAACATAATGATAGCCTCCGCGAGCCTCAATGCTCATTGGACCGCACACATCAGTATGTATGATTTCCAATATGTTGGTTGCTCGCTCCATTGTTCCGGAGAACGGAGTCTTGGTCATTTTGCCCATGAGGCATGGTTCGCATGTGTCAAATGATTCGTAATCAAGATACTCCAAAAGTCCATCAGCATGGAGCTTCTTCATGCGTTTGACACCAATCTGACCAAGGCGGTAGTTCCACAAGTATGTGGGACTATCATTATCAACCTTACATCTTTTGGTATTCACACTATGAATATGTGTAACATCACGTTCTAGATTCATTAAGAATAAACCATTGACTAGCGGGGCATGACCATAAAACATATCTCTCATATAAATAGAACAACCATTATTCTCGGATTTAAATGAGTAGCCATCTCGTATTAAACGATATCCAGATACAATGTTCATGCTCAAAGCTGGCACTAAATAACAATTATTGAGGTTTAAAACTAATCTCGTAGGTAATGTAGAGGTAGCGTGCCGACGGCGATCACATCGACCTTGGAACCATTCCTGACGCGCATCGTCACCTCGTCCTTTGCCAGTCTCCGCTTATTCCGCAGCTCTTGAGTTACAAATATGAGCAACCGCACCGGTATCAAATACCCAGGAGCTACTACGAGTACTGGTAAGGTACACATCAATTACATGTATATCACATATACCTTTGGTGTTGCCGGCCTTCTTGTCTGCTCAGTACTTGGGGCAGTTCCGCTTCCAGTGTCCGCTTCCCTTGCAATAAAAGCACTCAGTCTAAGATTTGGGTCCATGCTTTGGCCTCTTCCCGGCAACTGGCTTACCGGGCGCGGCAACTCCCTTGCCATCCATCCTGAAGTTCTTCTTACCCTTGCCTTTCTTGAAACTAGTGGTTTTATTGACCATCAACACTTGATGTTCCTTTTTGATCTCCACCTCCGCTGATTTCAGCATTGCAAAGACCTCAAGAATGGTTTTCACCATCCCCTGCATATTGTAGTTCATCACAAAGCTTTTGTAGCTAGGTGGGAGCGACTGGAGGATTCTGTCAATGACCGCGTCATCCAGGAGATTAACTCCCAGCTGAGACAAGCGGTTGTGCAACCCAGACATTTTGAGTATGTGCTCGCTGACAGAACCATTCTCCTCCATCTTACAACTGTAGAACTTGCGGAGACTTCATATCCCTCTACCCGGGCATGAGTTTGGAAAACCATTTTCAGCTCTTGGAACATCTCATATGCTCCATGCTGCTCAAAACGCTTTTGGAGCCCAAGTTCTAAGCTGTAAAGCATGCCGCACTGAACCAGGGAGTAATCATCACTAGGCGACTACCAGGCATTCATAACGTCTTGAGTTGCTGGGAAAACGGGTTCTTCACCCAGCGGTGCATCTAGGACATATGCTTTCTTGGCAGCTATGAGGATGATCCTCAAGTTCCGCACCCAATCCGTATAGTTGCTGCCATCGTCTTTCAGCTTGGTTTTCTCTAGGAACGCGTTGAAGTTGAGGGCAACATTAGCATGGGCCATTTGATCTACAAGACATATTGCAAAGTTTTTAGACTAAGTTCATGATAATTAAGTTCATCTAATCAAATTTTATAATGAACTCCCACTCAGATAGACATCCCTCTAGTCATGTAAGTGATACATGATCCAAGTCAACTAGGCCGTGTCCGATCATCACGTGAGACGGACTAGTCATCATCGGTGAACATCTTCATGTTGATCGTATCTTCTATATGACTCATGTTTGACCTTTCGGTCTCTTGCGTTCCGAGGCCATGTCTGTACATGCTAGGCTCGTCAAGTCAACCTAAGTGTTTTGCATGTGTAAATCTGGCTTACACCCGTTGTATGTGAACGTTAGAATGTATCACACCCGATCATCACGTGGTGCTTCGAGACAACGAACTTTTGCAACGGCTCACAATTAGGGGGAACACTTTCTTGAAATTATTATGAGGGATCATCTTATTTATGCTACCGTCGTTCTAAGCAAATAAGATTTAAAACATGATAAACATCACATGCAATCAAATAGTGACATGATATGGCCAATATCATTTTGCTCCTTTTGATCTCCATCTTCGGGGCGCCATGATCATCATCGTCACCGGCATGACACCATGATGTCCATCATCATGATGTCCATCATCATGATGTCCATCATCGTGTCTTCATGAAGTTGCCACGCCAACGATTACTTCTACTACTATGGCTAATGGTTTAGCAATAAAGTAAAGTAATTACATGGCGTTATTCAATGACACGCAGGTCATACAAAAAATAAAGACAACTCCTATGGCTCCTGCCGGTTGTCATAGTCATCGAAATGCAAGTCATGAATCCTATTACAAGAACATGATTAATCTCATACATCACATATATTTCATTCATCACATCCTTTTGGCCATATCACATCACAAGGCATATGCTGCAAAAACAAGTTAGACGTCCTCTAATTGTTGTTGCATGTTTTTACGTGGCTGCAATAGGGTTCTAGCAAGAATGTTTCTTACCTACACCAAAACCACAACGTGGTATGCCAATTTCTATTTACCCTTCATAAGGACCCTTTTCATCGAATCTGATCCGACTAAAGTGGGAGAGATAGACACCCACTAGCCACCTTATGCAACTAGTGCATGTCAGTCGGTGGAACCCGTCTCACGTAAGCGTACGTGTAAGGTCGGTCCGGGCCGCTTCATCCCACGATGCCACCGAAACAAGATAAGACTAGTAGTGGCAAGTAAATTGACAAAATCGACGCCCACAACAATCTTGTGTTCTACTCGTGCATAGAAACTACGCAGAGACCTAGCTCATGTTGCCACTGTAGGGGATCGTAGCAGAAATTTAAAATTTTCTACGCATCACCAAGATCAATCTATGGAGTCATCTAGCAATGAGAGAGAGGAGTGCATCTACATACCCTTGGAGATCACGAGCGGGAGCGTTCAAGAGAACGGGGTTGATGGAGTCGTACTCGTCGTGATCCAAATCACCGATGATCCTAGTGCCGAACGGACGGCACCTCCGCGTTCAACACACGTACGAAGCGGTGACGTCTCCTCCTTCTTGATCCAGCAAGGGGGAAGGAGAGGTTGAGGAAGAGAGCTCCAACAGCAGCACGACGGCGTGGTGGTGATGGAGCGGCAGTACTCCGACAAGGCTTCGCCAAGCTCTTAATCGGAGGAGGAGAGGTGTTGGGGAGGGGAGGGGCTGCGCCTTGGATGTGGTGTGCAGCCCTCCCTTCGCCCCTCTATTTATAGGGGAAGGGGAAAGGGGGGCGGCCTCCTCTAGATGAGATCTAGAGGGGGGGCGGCCAAGGGGAGGGGGCTTGCCCCAAAAGCAAGGGGAGCGCCCCCACTAGGTTTCCCCCCAAACCCTAGGCGCATGGGCCCAAGGGAGGGATGCGCCCAGCCCTACATGGGCTGGTTCCCTGCCCACTACAGCCCATGAGGCCCTCCGCGAGAGGTGGCCCCTCCCGGTGGATCCCCGGAACCCCTCCGGTGGCCCCGGTACAATACCGATATGCCCAGAACTTTTCCGGTGACCGTATGACAACTTCCCACATATAAATCTTCACCTCTGGATCATTCCGGAACTCTTCATGACGTCCGGGATCTCATCCGGGACTCTGAACAACATTCAGTAATCACTTACAAGTCTTCCTAATAAATCTAGCGTTACCGAACCTTAAGTGTGTAGACCCTACGGGTTCGGGAATCATGCAGACATGACCGAGATAGCTCTCCGTCCAATAACCAACAATGGGATCTAGATACCCATGTTGGCTCCCACATGTTCCACGATGATATCATCGAATGAACCACGATGTCGAGGATTCATGTAATCCCGTATACAATTCCCTTTGTCAATCGGTACGTTAGTTGCCCGAGATTCGATCGTCGGTATCCCAATACCTCGTTCAATCTTGTTACCGGCAAGTCACTTTACTCGCACTGTAATGCATGATCCCGTGACCAACCACTTGGTCACATTGAGCTCATTATGATGATGCATTACCGAGTGGGCCCAGAGATACCTCTCCGTCATACAGAGTGACAAATCCCAGTCTCGATCCATGCCAACCCAACAGACACTTTCAGAGATACCTGTAGTATACCTTTGTAGCCACCCAGTTACTTGTGACGTTTGGTACACCCAAAGCACTCCTATGATATCCGGGAGTTACACGATCTCATGGTCTATGGAAATGATACTTGACATTAGAAAAGCTCTAGCAAATGAACTACATGATCTTGTGCTATGCTTAGGATTTGGTCTTGTCCATCACATCATTCTCCCAATGATGTGATCCCGTTATCAATGACATCCAATGTCCATGGTCAGGAAACCGTAACCATCCATTGATCAACGAGCTAGTCAACTAGAGTCTCACTAGGGACATGTTGTGGTCTATGTATTCACACATGTATTACGATTTCCGGATAACACAATTATAGCATGAACAATAGACAATTATCATGAACAAGGAAAGATAATAATAACCATTTTATTATTGCCTCTAGGGCATATTTCCAACAAGTTGATGATCTCAATTGCCACACACAACCATCCCAGGTGCTTGCTTTAACTTTGCGCTGTCAAATGTGGTTGCATGTTGCATATGGTGTCTAGCTTGTATTGCTTTCAATTTGGTTAAATTGCATCTGCTTACGTTACACATTATACCTTTGATAATGACATGCCTTCCTGTTTTTGATACATACTACATATGTCTATTAACCATGTTCGTACATCAAACTAATGCTCTTTTGTATCCCTCGTCAATCACTTATGATGAGACAGTCACCCCAGTGGGTTATTGTGAGACGCCCTGCTC
>NC_041383.1:818257238-818257911 GCF_002162155.2 Triticum dicoccoides | reverse complement strand
TTTAAAGAGCGAGTGTCATCCTCCCCACATGATTCTCAAGAAACAGCAAGGCTAAATGAAGATAGTCAACGTAACTCTCTAGTTGATCACCGCAATTCCCCCACACCACCATCGCAGGTGCTTGCTCTTACTTGGCAGTGTGATATGTGGTTGCATGTTGCATATGGTGTCTACCTTGTAATGCTTCTAATTAGGGTAAATTGCATCTGCTTAGTTAACACATTATACTTGTGAATATGACATGCCTTCCTGTTTTTGGTACATACTACGTCTTTCTATTAACCATGTTCTTACATCAAACTACTTTTCTTGTGTATCCCTCATCAATGCTCCTAATTTGTTAAATTGCATCTCCTTAGCTTACACATTATACATGTGAATATGACACGCCTTCCTGTTTTTGGTACATACTACATCTGCCTACCACACCATGTTCTTACATCAAACTACTGTTCTTGTGTATCCTGCGTCTATCGCTTATGGTGAGACAGTCACGCGCGTGGGTTAATATGAGATGCAATACTCTTATAAAGAATGCAATTTCATCATCTCCACATGATTCTCAAGAAACAGCAAGCCTAAATGAAGATATTGAACGTAGCTTTGTACCTGAAGACCGCAATTCCCCTACACCACCATCACAGGTGCTTGCTCTAACTTCGCAGTGTGATAT